>NC_133619.1:328213467-328325837 GCF_048593235.1 Sminthopsis crassicaudata | reverse complement strand
CATCATTTACTCCTCATCACCTCTGCATATACTTTCTTCCCTCCCTGTCTTCCTTCCCTCCCTGTCTTCCTTCCCTCCCTTTCTTCCTTCCTTCCTTTCTCCTTCCCTCCTTCCTCCCTCCCTCCTCCCCCCTCCTCCCTCCCTCCTTCCTCCCTCCTTCTTCCTCCCTCCCTCCCTCCTCCCTTCCTCCTTCCTTCCTCCCTTCCTCCCTCCCTTCCTCCTTCCTTCCTCCCTTCCTCCCTCCCTTCCTCCTTCCTTCCCTCCCTTTCTTCCTCCCTTCCTCCTTCTTCCTCCTCCCTCCCTCCTTCCTTCCTCCCTTTCTTCCTCCCTCCTCCTTCCTTCCTCCCTTTCTTCCTCCCTTCCTCCTTCCTTCCTCCCTCCCTCCCTCCCTCCCTCCCTTCCTTCCTTCCTTCCTTCCTTCCTTCCTTCCTTCCTTCCTTCCTTCCTTCCTTCCTTCCTTCCTTCCTTCCTTCCTTCCTTCCTTCCTTCCTTCCTTCCTTCTTCCTTCCTTCCTTCTTTCTTCCTTCCTCTTATCCTTGTCCCTTCCCTCTCCCTCCTCTCCTTCTGTCATTTTCTCTTTGTCTTCCTTATATCTCTGCCTCTCTCTCCTATCCCTCTCCTTCCTCCCTTTCCATAAGGGACTCCATGCCCCATGGGTACCACTCACTTGGTGAAGTTGATGTGCAAGAGAAAAAGACAAAACTGCAGGAACCAATTGGACTATCAGCCAAAAAATGTCATCCCTCACACCACAGAAACACACACAGAGTTCTAAAAAAGTCCCTATAAAAGCAAGCTTGTCAGAACAAAGGACAGGCATCAGCTATTGACTGCACTGTATCTATTCTATATGCAAACTGAGGACTGCAGTCTCCAGGACTGTCAATCCAATACCTTCATCAGCAGTCAATTTACTTAGGGGAAAAGGAGGGAGAAGAGAGATGAGGAGAAAGGATATGAGAGGCAGACAGACAGAAAAGAAAGGCGATAGTATGTGAGAAAAAGACTAATTGGAACAGGAGAGAGAGCGAGAAAGAGAGACAGAGATAGAGAGAGAGAGAGAGAGAGAGAGAGAGAGAAGAGAGAGAGAGAGAGAGAGAGAGAGAGAGAGAGAGAGAGATATGGAGTGGAGGAGAGAAGAGGAGGAGGAGGAGAACAAGAAGGAAGAAGAAGGAAGAAAAAGAAGGAAAAAAGAAGAAGAAGAAATGAGAGAGAGAGAGGTAGGGAGAGAGGGAAGAAAGAGAGGGAAGAAGAAAGGGAGAGGAGTCAGAGGGACAGAAAGAGGTGAATGGAAAGAAAGCAGAATGAGAAAAAGCAAGGAGCTTCATCAGTTTTTCATGGAGCTTCATTAAGGTAGCAATCATCCCTTGCTTATTTACTGTAATTTGCTAGTGGGGAAGTTTTACATGGGAAGTACCCCTAAAACAGTAAATAAGGCTTCAAATTGTAAGTGAAAACTCCTTTTCAAATATTTGCAGGGCCTTCAATATACAAAGGGCATTATTATTATTATTATTATTTCTATTTAGTTCCAAAGAACAGAATTAGGACCAATTGCTACTAGTCAATAAACTTGTGTTATGCACCTACTGTGTTTTTGCCAATCATTGTGTTAACCTCTAGGGATTCAAGGACAAACAAAAGACAGTTTCTGTTTTCAAGGAGCTCACAGAGTACTGGGGGGAGAGAGTATTAAAATAACTGTGCAAATAAGTTAAATTCAGAATAAGTTAGAAATAGAGGAAAAGCTCTAGAATTAAGGAGATCAGGAAAGCCTTCATGCCGAAGGTTGGATTAGATGGGGGCTTGAAGAAAACAAGAATTTATTAATTTATTAAGCTCCTACTATGTACCAGAGGGCAGCTAGGTAGATGAGAGTACAGAATATTCCTACCTGGAGTCAGGATGACTCATGTTCCTGAATTCAAATCTTGACTCAGACACTTAGTAGATCCCTGGGCAAGTTACTTAATTAACCCTGTTTGTTTCAGTTTCCTCATTTATAAAAATTTGCTAGAGAAGGAAATGGCAGTTTACTCCAATATCTTTGCCAAGAAAATGATATCACAAATAGTCAGACCCACTTGAAAAATAACTGAATAACAAGAAAATATACCAGGCACTGTGCTAAGCACTTTACAAATATCTCATTTGATCCTCACAAAAACCCTGGGAGGCAGGAAACTGAGGCAGATAAGAGGTGAAAGGACCCTACCTAAGATCACAGCAGGAAGTGTCTGAGGCTGGCATGGAGAGAGACTTGAAGCAGGTTGACTCACCAGCAGGCTATGGCGATAGTCCATGTGGGAGGAAGGAAGTCTGTGTCAGGGGTCAATGTCAAAGGAGAGAGGGGGAACTACTCGAATTGTCCTGTATGTATTCATTGCATATATTCTCTATATAAGGGATGTTATGAGGCAGAATTCACAAGCCTTGGTGACATTGATATGGGAAGGGAGGAAGGAGTAAGAAAGAGAGGAGTTGAAAATTAATACTTAGATTATGAGTCTGGGTGACTGGGAGGATGGTGGCCCTAAACAGCAATAGGGAAATTAGGACAAAGGAGAATTGGAAAGTTAGAAAGAGGGGATGGGGTTATTTACAAAAACACTGATAGAATAACCTTTTTATAGCAAAGGTGTGAATGTTCTATTGTTCTGTTCAGAAATCTGTAGTGGGAAAGAAAAGAGGGTGGATGGAAGGAAGGGAGGAAGGAAGCAAAGAAGGAAAGAAGGAAGGAAAGGAGGAAGGGAGGAAACAAGAAAAAGAAAAAAAGAAAGAAAGAAAGAAAGAAAGAAAGAAAGAAAGAAAGAAAGAAAGAAAGAAAGAAAGAAAGAAAGAAAGAAAGAAAGGAAGGAAGGAAGGAAGGAAGGAAGGAAGGAAGGAAGGAAGGAAGGAAGGAAGGAAGGAAGGAAGGAAGGAAGGAAGGAAGGAAGGAAGGAAGGAAGGAAGGAAGAAAGAAAGAAAGAAAGAAAGAAAGAAAGAAAGAAAGAGAGAAAGAGAGAGAGAAAGAGAGAGAGAAAGAAAGAAAGAAAGAAAGAAAGAGAGAGAGAAAGGAAGAAAGGAAGGAAAAAAGGAAGGAAGGAAGAAGGAAAAAAGTTAAAAAAGGAAAGGAAAAGAAAGGAAAAAAATAGAAACCTCTAATGGCACCCTATTGTCTTTAGGATAAAAATGCAAACTCCTCTGCCTTGCATTTCAAACCATTTCCAATCTGACTCCAAACTGCCTTTCCAACCTTAATTCACATTGCTCCCCTTCTCATACTTGAGATCCCAATGAAAATGCCCTTCTGGCTTTTCATTCTGTCATGCTTTTGCACAAATCATTTACTACTCATCTCAGGTCTGATCTCCCTTGGGAAGCCTTCCCCTATTCTTCTCATTGTTAATGCTCTCTCCCAACTCAAATGTATTTAACTGTGTATATGCTGTATTCTTCACCATCCCCTTAGTAAAATCAGGGACTTTTTTAAAAAAATAGGAATGGATATTGAATGGGATTTTTTTTCTCTTTATTTTTTCTTTTAAAAGCATATGAGAAAATCCCCATCTCACAGGGTAGGTTTCCCAGGAATGGCTACTTTGGTTTTAAGGAACCTGGGTCCATATCCACTAACACAGCATGGCTCATAAACCCTCACCAATGAATAGTCCAAGAAGATTAGTTTATAACAAGGGAATTTAATAAAATGGCATAGAAAGAAAAGTAACAAAAAAATCTGAAAACAGAACACCATCAACAGCAAGAGTGAATACACATAAATAATGTGCAAAAAATACATACACATTGGAAAGACATGACAAGGACAGGTATGTGGAGGTGATAACGTGCTTCTGACTCTGTAAGAGTAAGTTCTTCTAGTGATGTCATTGCACTGCCCCCTGCTGGTCTCTGCCAGCACTTAGCCACTGAACACTTTGATGGATACAATGTCTTCCCCAGATGTTGCCATGTATATCCCCACTGAGCAGATGGGTGTGGAGCTTACTGCTTCCAGCTTCTGACTTCAGCTGAATTCCTTGAGTGTCTTTTCCCCATGAGAAGAGTAGTCTCTGCCATGGTCTTTCAATTCAAAGCTAGAATAGCCTTTTTAAATGGTTTAAAAAATAATTGATTGTCCAGCCATGAATAATCAAAAACCTTGAAAGGAGAAAGAAAGTGAAGATGGAAAACCTTTTCATTTCTTTTCTTTAAGAAGCTACTTGACTTGTTTACTTCAGAATCTTGGCAGAGGGAAAGTCTTAGTTCCAAGTTCCAAGCTCTTCAGGACAAAGCATCCTCAGATTCAAGTCTGTCCTGTAGAGAGTATCCCTTCATTGTGTGGTAATACAGTCATAGAATCCATGACTAGTCATAAAACAAAGATCAGTCTATGCCTGACTATCAGTCTATGGGGAGATTTGTTGGGCATATCATCCACTGGGACTGACACATATTGACCATCTTTTTAAACTCTTCATTTACAACATAGTTGGAGCTGTTTAGGGTTCTTGCAGCAACACTTCCATATAGACTTTTAAAACTCTAGCTACATAATTAGTTACTTAGTTCCTTTCTCTCTGCTGAATCTATAATTAAGCAGTTTTTGTAATACATAATTAGACAAATTCCCCAGCTCCCTAAAATGCGTAATGTTCACCCAGGAGATCAGCCTAGAAGAAAAACACAGCACTGGAAATTTTTTTTTAATGTTTATTCAGTATGATTGCTGTCCCCAATCTACCTGTATGCAACCAAAGAACTGAAAAAATGTTTTTGCCAGTTAAAAATAAATTTCTCAATGTTCCAAGGGATTTTTTTCCTGCTTAGTCAAAAAATGAAAACAAAGGCAATTCAATTCTACATTCACTTAATAAAGATTGTCTGTGTGGTGTTCTAGGGGCTAAGGTGGTACAAACATGAAGCAAAAAGCCAGTCCCTGGCCTCAATGAACTTATCATCTGATGGTGGGAAAGAGAAAAAACATGAAAAGAGACATTTATGCTAGTAAGTATACCAGGTAGACTATTTTTTAAAGGAAAGATTCAAGGTTCTAGAAGAAAATATAACTAATTAATTTAGAATTGGTGGTATGTAAACATACTGATTAATAAATTTTTCTCATCAGGAATTTATTAATATGGAAAAAAGTTTTATGACAAGCTATGATAGGAAGATGTTATATCCAATTGGGTCTCTGTGCCACTGACTTTTCTTTTTTCTACTCTCCCTTCCCCTCTTTCCTCCCTCTGAAGAGAATGAATGTACATTCTTTGAATGCAGGGACATATTTTTTTTCATATTGTTTTTATCTCTATGAAGGTTTTCCTGATTTCCCATTAGCTGCTAATGCCCTCCTACCAAAATATATTACATCTATTTTTAATTTACATATATATTCACACATTTCTCCCTCAACTAGATTGTAAGGTCTTTGAGGGGAGAAGCTATTATGTTTTTTTTCCTTTGTATCTCCAGCAGCTGATACAGGACCAGGAGGTAGAACAACCATTATGTTTTTTTTTTTTTTTTCCTTTGTGTCTCCAGCATCTGATGCAGAGCCTAGTATACAGGAGTACTTAACAAATATTTGTTGAATGTTTGCTTGATTTTTGTATCTGTTGCATCTACCTAGCAAAGTGGCTGGTATATAAAGAAGGCCTTTCAGAATTGAATTGATGCCAATTCTACTATTTACTACCTATGTGACTTCACACAAGTAATTTAATCTCTCTGGGTCTAAGTTTCCTCATCTATAAAATGACAGACTTAGATTACAGCAGGTTCCCTTATAATCTTTAATCTCACGATTTTATCTTGTTATGATGAATGATTTCTTGTTTTTAATTCAAAAGAAAGGCTCGATGACCTACCTATACATAGGGGATTCTGAGCAATAAAACCAGTTTCCAATCAGATGTGTTAAAGAAAGGAAATTGGAACAATTTCCTGGATTCCACAATATCTGTCTTAACAGTTTTTTTGGTCAGTTGGACAAAGAGATATATGACTTTAGTCTGAAAAATGATATTACAGCAGTTTTTGCTTTACATTTTTTATTATGTGAGTATCAGGTTTGGTGTATCATTTCATTTCCTTTTCACTGATTCATTCAAAATCACTTCCTGAATTTTTTCTCTGAAATCCATTCTCCATAAAATAGGTAAATATGAAATAATTACCATTCGGAAGCTTCAAAAACTCCTTTTTGTGGATAGCTAGAAGCTAGTAGGTCGTCAGGTTAACAGAATGGGCCTGGAGTCAGGAAAAACTGAGTTTAAATATGACCTCAGATGGTTTTCAGCTGTGTCATTCTGGACAAGTCATTTAATTTGACCCCAGTGTTGTGGAGGATCAAATGGCATTATGTTTGTAATATCCTTTGTAAATTTTAAATCACTATATTAATGCAAAGCTATCATTATTGTGCCTCAGGCGTAAAAAAATGGCTCTTTGTTTTGTACTCCCCCAGCCCATGCTCTATACTACCACTTACTCTTTCCTCCTTCCCTCTTCAAATCATTGATATTTTTCCATATAGTAAGTCATGACTATAAAGCACTCTGCTTTATTTGTGTGGAAAACTTAATTCAAGTCTTGAAAGAGTTCTGGAACTAGATTCATATTACATGAATTCAAGTCTTGGCTGCTACTTGCTGTGTGAATTCATTTTCTTCTTCTAGACCTCAGCTTCCTCAAATGTAAGATAAAATAATTTTATACTAGATTATATCAAAGATCTTTTCTAGCCCCAACTTCTCAGCCTTAGTTTGGTGTGATCTACATACAAGGTGGACAATCATTGAGAGATTAGATATAGTTTCAGAGCCTGGCTTGCAGAGTCCAACCCTGGAGACATTTGTAATTGATTCCTTTACTTGGTTTAGATCAGTACATCAAGTTTGGTCTTATCTCATTGAGAATCTTTTTGTCTGATTCCTCATGAAATGTTTGGTTTTCTCAATTTGCTGTTCTGAATTTACTGCCACATATACAGTCTATACTTTCTCACTCTAAGTCTTCTTAGCTAAACTCAAAAATGACATTTTTTTCATGCTTGCTGAAAGCTTCTCTAAAATGCATATTGGACCATGTAGCATGAAATGGGCTCTCAAATTAGTTTTTAAAGAAAAATTCCAGGGAAGAAAGGGAAAGGCAGAAATCCTAAAACATCCCCATCCCCATTACAACCCTTCTCCACAATGGAAGCACATCTGGGACACATCAAAGCTGCTCAGTGGCAAAAGTAGGGAAAGGAAACAAAAAAGTAGGCTTGATAGATTATTCTTTCTTTTTTAATAATGGTTTTATTTTTCCAAATACATGCAAAAATAGTTTTCAATATTCACCTTTATAAAACCTTGTGTTCTCATTTTTCTCCCTCCCTCCCTCTCTTCCCTTTCCCCTAGATAACAAGCAATCCAGTATAGATTATACATGTGCAATTCTTCTAAACACATTTTCATATTTGTCATGCTGCTCAAGAAAAATCAGTTGATCAATTATTCGTGATAACTGCTTATTAAATACAGTTGTTTCTATGCTTTGAGCAGAGTGTAAGAGTTGTCAAGCCTCCTTAAATTTTGATGCCCTGGGGAAAAGCTCCAATTACCCTATCTTAGTTAAACCTCTGGCTAAATTACTTTTTAGCTCTCCTCCTTTTTTGCATTCCTCCTGGTGCTCATTGTGTTTCCTTCTTTCCATTTCTTTTCACTAAGTGCTCTCTTCCAGTGAGGGGATAATTCCTGATTTTCCAATTCTCATTCAGACATAGTACATTCTATACCCTCTGGCTGGGTTAGACACAAGTCAAAAACATAATTAGACAACAAAGACTACACTCACAAGCAATAAATGATTGGTGACCAGGAGAAGCCAATTCATCACAGTGATGAAAAATAAGGAATGTTGAAGAGCACATATTTTAAGCTCTCATCAAAGGGCATTCAGAGGACAGTGGACCAGAGCCAGCTGGCTCAGTCAGTGTTTTGATGTATCATTTGCAACTTCATTACTCTCAAATTTAGCATCTTGACAGAGAGGCAAGCTCCTTGAGGGAATGGATTATTTCATTTTTTTGTTTTTTGTTTTTATGTCCAGAACACCTAGCATCCTGCCTGAGACATAGTAGGTGCTTAATAAATACTTGTTGAGTTATCATTTTTAATCCTATATATCTTTTGATAGGCAAGCACAGGCCTTAAATTAATGCTTGCAATGGAGGTTTTCAGTGAAAATCCTAGGCAAAAATTCCCTCATTGCCCTGTCGCATAGTTAGCAGAGGCTTTCATTTATAACCTAAGTCTGCCCTCTGCTGCTGTAAAGGAGCTGCAATTTAGCATCACTGGCCCATAGCACTTGGGTAAATCTTGTCCAGTCATAGTCATCTAGAACCCTAGAACTGAAAGTGACTGAGAAATCATCTACTCCAATCCTGTTACCCTACAGATGAGGAAACTGAGTGCAGGTGTCTTTTAGAATATTTTAGCCCCGTTAATATTTTGGAAATCTCTTTTCATGGTTAGATATGACAATAGAGTGTATCAGAGTAAAGAGGAAGAACTGGTCTTAGAATCGGAATAACTTGGGTTCTATTTCTGTCTGTGACACCCTTACTGTGTCACCTTGAGAAAAGCACCTAAACCCTCCTCCAGGAAGTTCCCTGAGGCTATAAATTGTAAAGAAGGTGCTGACCTCTTCTGGTAGAGAACTTTCTTCATCATAGTACCCTATGCCAATGAAATTACAGGTTAAGTCTAAAGACAAATCACTACAAAGAATCCTGAGAAAAGTGAATTTTGCAAACGGAAGAGTAGGAATGTCTATTTACTTATTTATTTGCATGGAATAGAAATAGACTTTGCTATATTTCATATTATAGATATATATGAAATATATGCTTTATATATTATTAAGCATTTTCATTCATAATAAATTGTCATTATTTCTATTTATGAAATTCCTCTAAAAATCATTTGAGTAATCTACGATCAATCTATAAGTATTTACTATGCATCTACTGTGTGTCAGGCACTATGCTAGATACTGGGAATATAAATAGAAAAAAACCAAAACAATACCCACTGCGGGAGGGGGGGGAAATTATCCATATACAGATATAGACAGTATAAAGTTAATAAATGCAAATAAATACAAAATAATTAATTATAAATTAATTTGAGAGGAAAGGCACTAGTAGTTGAGCTCTAATACAATTGAGGTAAAAAGAAAAGGCTTAATAGGCTTTAGACTTTGTGATTATTGGTCTTCTTGTAATATTTCCCAGTTGATTACAAACTAGGGCTTAAATAAAGATACAAAACTTAATTGTCATTGACCTTTATGAGACAGGTGATTGTTTTATAGGAAAGTTACTGGAAACCAGCATTTTTGAGCTTTGGGGAAAACATTTCTGAGTCTTCATATGTATATATATATATATGTATATATGTATAAATGTATACATGTGTGCATATCCCTGCTTTCTTCTCCCTTCTCCAACCATCTTCTTTCAAAACTTTTTGGCCAAGGCACCTCTTTGATGATTTATAGTACTTTTCAGATGCAAATCATTGTTGGTACTTTATGTTGCTATATATATATACATATACATATATAAGTTTGGAGCCTGAAGGTCTAGGAAGAAGTTTATGTACTATTTTCCTAGTCCTTCAGGCTCTAAACCTATATATGTATATGTATATATATTTATATATATATATATCTATTTATAGATATATAGAAATATAGATATAGATATCTATGTATATACTATCTTCCTAGTCCTTCAGGTTCCAAACCTAGGAGTCTTCCTGAATTCCTCACTATCTCTCCCCACACACATATCCAAGTTATTGTCAAGATCAGTCAATTTTGCCTTTGCAATATCTCTCCTATAGAAAATTTTCTCTGAAACGACCAACATTCTAGTGCTGTCCCTCATCACCTCACACTTGGATTATTGTAATAGCCTACTGGTGGGTTACCCTGTCTCAAGTGTCTCCTCACATTGAATCACCAAAGTGATTTTCCTAAAGTGTAAGCCTGAACACATCATCCCCTACTCAATAAACTCTATTGGCTCCCTGTTTCCTCCAGGAGCAAATAACCCTTTATAACCTAGCACCCTCTTACCTTTCAAGTCTTCTTTTACTTTATTCCTTGACAAGTACTCTCTGATCCAATAACACTGGCCTCTGACTATTCCATAAACAAGACCTCTATCTATTTACTCTGGCCAGTTCTGTCTGGTTGTCCTCATGCCTGAAACATTCTTCTTCCTTGGCTCTATTGCCCTCCCTGGGTTCCTTTAAGTCCCAATTAAAATTCCACCTTCTACAGAAAGTCTTCTCCAGCCCCATTTTAATTCTAGTGCCTTCCCTCTGTTAATTATGTTCTATTTATCTTTTATATAGCTTGCTTTGAATATTTTTGTTTGGGTGTTGTCTTTCTCACTAGACTATAAACAAGGGCAAGGATTGTCTTTTGCCTCTTTTTGCATCTTCAGTACTTAGCACCCGGCCTGGCATATAATAGGAGCTTAATGTTTATTGATTGATTGGTCCATCATTCAATTCTTCATTTTCTTTTTGGAATTCATAAAAATTATAGTGTTCTATGATTCATATCCACATATCATCGATGGAAGAAAATTAGTATTGAAAAAGGTCAATTTTTTTTGTTCCAGAAAGCAACTTAGGATCATTGAAAACCAAATATAATCCATCTCTTCCTCCTATATTTAATTTGGGGTCAAGTTCATTGGCCCAGTCCAAGAAACATGTGTTGATGGATCATTTCAATGGACTACTCATCCAAGTGTTTAACACATTCTATACACTGGCATTTTTAATCCACTTTTTTTCCTGTGTAAATTGTTAAATTGAATTCTTTTGAATAGTTATGGATCTCATGTAAGAGTCTCTGTAGTATTTTAGGTATTGATGCAATTAGCACAATGTCTATATATATAGTGGAGGTTCTTAATCTTTTTTGTTGTGTTATGGATCTCTTTGGCAGTCTGGTGAATGTTTTTCAATGCATTCAATAACATACATAGTATTACAAAGGAAATCAATTAGCAAATTAAAATACAGTTACCAAAATATTTTTCAAAACAAGTTCATGAACTCCAAGTTAAAAACCC
The DNA here is from genome assembly GCF_048593235.1 of Sminthopsis crassicaudata. Lineage (NCBI taxonomy): Eukaryota > Metazoa > Chordata > Mammalia > Dasyuromorphia > Dasyuridae > Sminthopsis > Sminthopsis crassicaudata. The sequence goes on along the minus strand of NC_133619.1, from coordinate 328,314,712 downwards.
CTTATTAAAGAACTATTTTTTTATTTGGATAATACATTGCCTATCTTCCCTGATAGAAGCAAAGACTTAAGTAAACCTAAAAAAAAGCAGAGAAAACTGGGTAGTTTTGAAAACAATATGCAGTATTTATTATGTAGGTTTTCTTAAAATGGAAATTTATTATTTTATATTGAATCCTCTTATGTTCTGCTGTGCACATGAAAATATTCTTTTTTTCTTTTCTCATTTTATATTTAAGATTAAAATAAATTTTAAAATAAAAAAAAAGCAAACACTTTTGGGTAGCATGTCTTCCTGTTATATGGTTTACTTCATGCTTGTATCAGAAGATAATAATACTAAGTTATCTCTATTGTCCTATCTAAAATATTTATAGCAGACAATGCTCTATCTACTGTGCCACCTAGTTGTCATAAGAATGACATACATATTTTTGTATATGACAAATAGGGGAATTTGTCTTGCTTGACTATACATACCAGTTACATAATTTTCTTTTCTTTTTTTTTAAAGGCAGAGGTGTGCAAGAAAAAATAAATAGTTTTCTTTTCATTTTTAAAAATAGAAAGGTGGAGAGAAATTACAGATATGAAGTATCACATGCACTTTCAGATGAGGTCACTGTATTATTCATTTTACTTAACTGTTTTATTTTATTACAAGAAGAATAATCTATAAATAAGTGAATCTACAAAAGCATCTCAGTAGAACTGGAAAAAAGCAAAGAGATATTTCGGGTTTTTAATTTCTAGGTAACAGCAAGACAATCTTGAGAGGAGATTATATCTGTCCCAGTCTTAAATCAACATATCCAGTTACCCAGAAGCCAATAGTCACAAATTATTGATAAAGACAATAAGTATTGTTTTTTTTATATCCTTATCTCTCTCTTTTTCCTTCAGCTTTGTCCTCTTCCTCTTTCTCTCTCTTGCCTTGACACCTCTTCTCTATCTGCTGCTTTTTTATATGTGATGACATTAAAAAAGAAAGTCATGGATTATAACAAGCAACATTTAGGAATTCCAAATAGAGACAAAGCAGCCTTTGAATTTTCCACTGATAGGGATTTAGTTTTCTGGGTTTCAGTTTCCTTATCTGGAAAAGGAGGGAGTCCAACTACTCCAATGCATTTCGCCCTGTGTTGCTAAGGACCTCTGAGGGGCTCAGGATATATTGCAAAAGGGCTGAGGATCTATATGCACTAAACACTGTCAATTTGATCTATATTTAGCTACAGCAAGTATGCAGCATGACTCAGTATAATAAATAAACATATTCTGTAGACCCAATAAATGCTATGTCTCAAAAGTACATATATTTTTTCAAATACATGTAGATGTTACTGGTATTACTAAATGACAAATTCATTTCAAAACTTTGCTAAATTCTGAATAGTTTCTTGTTATTATGCATTTTTTCAATCAATGGATTAGTAATCATGCAATTCCTATAGTGCAGAGGAGCAAGTGGAAACTTTTTTTTTTCTCAAAAAATAGTCTTCAGATTAAAAATAGTTGGATCCACTAGGCTAAATTGACTCTAAGGTGTCTCCCAGCCCTGACAATCCATAAATTTTTCTATTAATGTTTCCTTGAAACAGCTTCTATTTAACAATTTGGTAATAAGAAGGAAGAAGTATGTATTCACACTCCATTCCCCAAAATCCTCCCTATTGAAATGTTGTTGTTCAGTCATGTCTGATTCTCTGCAATCTCATTTGGGTTTTTGTGGCAAAGATACTGGAGTGGTTTGCCATTTCCTTCTTCAGCTCATTTTACAAATGAGGAAACAGAGGCAAACAGGGTTAAGTGATTAGCGTAGGGTCACCCAGCTAGATTTGAACTCAGGAAGATGAATCTTCATGGCTCTTTTCCTAGCAGACTTTTAAACAAGTCACAAACATGACTCCAAATAAGCAACTTTCTTTACAGAATCATAGGAAATAAGTTCTTCCTCAATGGAGGTCTTCCTTGTAGTCTATTTGTTTGATGTATTGTATTCTTGTTCATGTGTGGATTGGATTAGACAGTATTTGCTGACCCTTTCAGTTCTGACACTCTGAGAAAGATTTTTGAATTGAAGACACCTTAAGCAGACATTTAATCCAACTTCCTTATGAGGAAAAGGAAGACCAGAGAAATTGGTGAATTGCTTCAGGTCATATAGTTAGTAAGTACTAGAGTCAAGATTCATACCCATACCCTCTAACTCCAAATTCAATAATTTTTCCAAAGCACCATAGTGCCTATTCTCTCCAGCTCTAATTCTATGATTAGTAATGATAAACATTTCCATAGGTTAATTAGTTCCTAATTCCCCTTGTATGATCAGCTTTTGGTGCTATGTTCAGTAAAATTGTCTGAAAACAAAGTAGCAGGAAGGAGAGCAGATCAGTCAGGGAATTTATTAAGCAATTTCTTTGTGCCAAACATTATATTAAGTGCTGAGGAGTATAAAGAAAAATAAAAAATAGTCTGTGCATTCAAAGAACTCACATTCTAACAGAAATGACAATTTTCCAAGACCTGTGCATACAAGTTCTAAACAAAAAAATATATATTATAACTTTATTATATATTTAAAAGGAAATAGCAAGTCGTAGACAATGGATTTGCAGTTTCATGTGTAATCATCTTTTAAAAAAACAGTCTACTGTTATGATGCTTGTTTTATTTCTAAAGTTCAGAATAGAATAAACCATTTTTAAAAAAAGGATAACCGGAAGTCTAATCTATGACAGAGGAATATTCTAGTGTCTGAGGCACTAGCAGAGGCCTCCTCCCAAAGTTGAGATTTAAGCTAAGTCTTATAGGAAGCTAGGGAAGCTGAGAGGTAGAGGTAAAAAGAATTTTAGATTAGGGAATGATTAGTGCAAAATCTTAGTCAGAAAATTGAGGGTTTTTTGGCAAGGAAAAGCAACAGATCAATGTGGCTGGATCTTGGGGGTTATAGAGTTAGTAAAGGGCAAGAAAACTGAAAATTTAGGAAGATCAAGTTTTAATGAGGTAGGTCACTGAAAGTAAGGCAGGATGATAACATGATCAAACCTATATTTTAGAAAAATCATTTTGGCAACTAAGTAGAGATGTATTGGAATTGGGGGGGAAAATTAAACCCATTGCTCTCACTCCCTAATCCACAGAAGGTAAAATTCTAAAGTCTGAGCTGAGTCTGATAGAATTCTAAGCTTTGAGATCTGAACTAAACTGAACTGAAGAAAGCTCAGGGGTTCTAGATAAATCTTTGTCACTTCCAAGTCAAATACTTTAGGTCTCCAGACTCTCAAGAAGTTCTAGAATCATATTATATTAGGGAAAATACAAGGTCAAGGTCAGGTCCAACCAGTCAACACAGTTTGTATAGAAGAAACATTCCTTCACCCCCATCACTCCCACAACTGAGATTATAATTAGAAAAAAGAAAAAATGAATTATTTTTAAAGGAATTTCCCTTTATGGTATAAGGCACAATTGAAGACCAGAATAACATGCTTTCTGGATAATCCACAAATGAGATACAAGACACAGCTTTGGATTACAGATGCAATTTTAGATAAGTAAATTGACCTTTTTTGGCAATCCTTAAAATGGGAGCATTAGATCAGGAGATCTCTGAGATCCTCTCCAACTATGATGCTATTATTTTCATAAACTGATTATAATATCCATGTAGGGCATGGGAAGTAGAATACAAGAAATTCACCAGCAGGGGGAGCTCAGGCAGTATGTCATGGCCAGTGACTAAATTTCAGATAAACCAGAGACTATCAGAACAATAACAACAACAAAAAAGCCTTTGTTGCTTTCATTTGAGTTTACTCTAGCCTGTTCACTTCTGGATAAGCAGGTGTGTTGAACTCAATTTGCCAACAGGCAATACTTCTACATGACAAAATATCAAGATGTAGGGCAAGTGAATATTTTCCCCAAAGTGCCTCAATCTCTGGAATATCCTGATTTAATTTCACTTTTTTCCATTCTCTGAATTTCTTCATGTTTCACATTCTTTCTCCTTTTTGGCTATCTTGATGTGTATACATGTCTTTGTCTCAATATGTTATTTTCGTGCTCTGCATCTCTTTTCTCAGAGTCTCAAGTTTCTTCTTGGCGTCTGTTTGGGGATATAACCATGGAACAAAAATCCTTTCCAATTCTTTAAGAGCCTAGGATGCTAGATATATTTCTCTGATTGTTTACTTTCCTTTCTCTTTGTGCCTTTCTAAGGAGATCCCTGCCAATACTCTGGAAGTGATCATGGATCAGCTATGGCACATCATTTCTTTTCTTTAATGAAGAACAAGGAAATATACACATATAGGTCACTATCAAAGCTCTATTAATGCATTGGTTCACAAAATCAGAGCCAGAAAAGTTCACAAAGATCCTCTGCTTCAATGCTTATCTTAGCAGCCCTGACAAGCAGCCATTTGGTTTCCATTTGAAGATCTCCAGTTGTTGGGAACACCTTTTGTCCTCATAAAACTCATTCTATTTTGTTTTTGAAGTTATGTAAAGTATTATTGCAGGGGTAAATAACATTGAAAGCAAGTGACTATTTAAAACTACAGTTATAAAGTTTTAACTATTTTCATTAATTAAGTTAAATTTTATGAATATTATCTATATTGTTTTAAAATAACCAAATAAGGTATGGCTCCATTTCAGTATCCTTGTGTATCAAATGGGAGAGAGGAAGGTTGAACTATCAAAAATTCTTCACTTGGGGTCTCTGGACTTTAAAAAAAAAGTCATGTGAGAACTGTTTCATTGATTTCTTTTGTGATAATATATACATTTTACATTATACATTTAAAAACATTCTGGGAAGTAGTACATTGGTTTAAGGCAGAAGTTAAGGAAGAATAAAAGGTGAAAAAATTTATATAATAACTTTATTATATATTTAAAAGGAAGAGCAAGTTGAACATAATAGATTTGCAGTTTCATGTGCAGTAATTTTTTTTACTATACTATGTTATAGAAATGCTTGCTTTTCTTCATAAATTAATAATAAAATAAATTTTTAAAGGGAAAAAAAGTTAAGAACCTCTGGATTAAATGATGCCTAAAATGTTCTTTAGCTCTAATATTGTAGCAGAGCATTGACTTTAAAAGGCCAGAAAACCTGAGTCTTATGATGTGTAAAAAATTAAAGAGACAGTGTCTGGGTAATTAATTATTTGTTTAGTCATGCTAGCAATAATTAATAAAAGAGTCAGTGGTTCTCTCAAATGACAAAGTCCCCTCATGGAACTGACTCAACACTAATATGCCCGTGAAAGAGATGGTGTTCCTGACAGTGGAAATAAACTCTGATTGATTAATATGTAATAAGAGAATGAATATTATAATGTTCTCATGAAGGTCTGGGAATTTGACTCTCATCACTCTGTCTTGGTCAGAGAAATTTATCTATACCCATATCACCCACCTAGGGAAATCTGGACAAAAGGGAGAACCCTTTTTTTTTTCAAGACCTGTTTGAGTAAAACCCAATAGGCTGGAATCTACAAATTCATCTAAATTAAAATTTCTTTTCATTTTGAAAAGATATGAGTTTTCCCTCTTATTATTAGCCCTGAACTTCAAAGGCTTCCTGAATAAGCTATAAGAGCTGATTTCTGAATAACAAAGTAGAAAAGGGGGGAAATCTTGGTCCTAATTCAATAATTGGTTATTAATGTAAAAAAATAATTTCTCTCAGCCTGAATTCTAGCTCTTCTAATTAACTACCTTTCTGATCCTGAGGAAATCACTTCAATACACTAAGCCTCAGTTTCCTCATCTGCTAAATCAGAGGAAAAAATTAAGTTGATCTTGAAGGTCTTGAACTCCATAGACTACAGACCTAAAATCAGTGGCACTAAAGGAAAAGGACTCTTGCAGGAGATGACAAGCCCCCAAACTATTTCTCTTCATGACCAGCCTCCTGATATTGTCAGCCCTGATTCCATTCCATGTTCTTAGCCTTTCCCACTTTCAGAATTCCAAGAGACCCGAACTCATACTATCCAGGTTAGGATGCAGAAGGCAGACAGACAGTCTGGAACCCTCAACAATAACAGCAACAACAAGGTGGCAACCATATGTAGGTGAGAGAGAAAAAAACGCAAATAGAAATAAATATAACTCAGCAAAGGATTAACATCATTTTAAACAGTTTTTCTTTTCAGATATATATATATTTCAGAAATATATATATATATATATTTATTATAGCTTTTTATTTACAAAACATATGCATGGGTAGTTTTTCAATACTGACCCTTGCAAAACCTTCTGTTCCAATTTTTCCCCTCCTTTTCCTTACCCCCTCCCCTAGATGGCAGGTGGTGCAATACATATTAAATATGTTAAAGTTTATGTTAAATACAATATATGTATACATATTTATACAGTTATCTTGCTGCTCAAGAAAAATAAGATCTAAAAAGAAGGTTAAAAAAACCTGAGAAGGAAAACAAAAATGCAAGCAAAAAAATAACAGAAAGAGTGGAAAAGCTATGTTGTGTTCCACACTCATTTTCCGTTCTCTCTCTGGCTGTAGCTGATTCTCTTCATTACTGAACAATTGGAACTGATTTGGATCATCTCATTGTTAAAGAGAGCTACATCCATCAGAATTGATCCTCATATAGTATTGTTGAAGTGTATAATGATCTGGTTCTGCTCATTTTGCTTATCATTAGTTCACGTAAGTCTCTCCAGGACTCTGAAATCATCCTGCTGGTCATTTCTCATAGAACAATAATATTCCATAACATTCATATACCATATTTATTCAGCCATTCTCCAACTGATGGGCATCCATTCAGTTTCCAGTTTCTAGCCACTATAAAAAGGGTTGCCACAAACATTTGTGCACATATGGGTCCCTTTCCCTTCTTTAAGATCTCTTTGGGATATAAGCTCAGCAGTAACACTGCTGGATCAAAGAGTATGCACAGTTTGATAACTTTTTGAGCATAGTTCCAAATTGCTCTCCAGAATGGTTGGATTCGTTCACAATTCCATCAACAACGTATCAATGTTCCAGTTTTCCCACAGCCCCTCCAACATTTGTCATTATCTTTTCCTTTCATCCTAGCCAATCTGAGAGATGTGTAGTAGAATCTCAAAGTTGTCTTAATTTGCATTTCTCTGATCAATAATGATTTGGAGCACCTTTCATATGACTAGAAATAGTTTTAATTTCTTCATCTGAAAATTGTCTGTTCATATCCTTTGACCACTTATGAATCAGAGAATGTTTTGATTTCTTATTAGTTTGAGTCAATTAATTAAATATATATTTTGGGAATGATACCTTTATCATAACCTTTGACTGTAAAAATGTTTTTCCAGTTTATTGCTTCCCTTCTAATCTTGTCTGCATTGGTTTTGTTTATACAAAAACTTTTTGACTTAATATAATAAAATTTTTCTATTTTGTGATCAGTAATGATCTCTTATCCTTCTTTGGTCACAAATTCCTTCCTCCTTCACAGGCTTGAGAAATAAACTATCCTATGTTCTTCTAATTTATCTATAATCTCATTCTTTTATGCCTAGATCATGAACCCATTTTGACCTTATCTTGGTTCACACTCATTTTCCAGAGTTCTTTCATTGGGTGTAGCTGGTTCTATTCATTACTGCACTATTAGAACTTATTTGGTTCATCTCATTGTTGAAGAGAACTATGTCTATCAGAATTGATCATTATATAGTATTATTGTTGAAGAATATATACTGATCTTTTGTTCCTGCTCATTTCACTCAGCATCAGTTCATGTAAGTCTCTCCAGGCCTTTCTGAAATCATCCTGCTGGTCATTTCTTACAGAACAATAATATTCTATAACATCCATATACCATAATTTATTCAGCCATTCTCCAATTGATGGGCATCCACTCAGTTTTCAGTTTCTGACCACTACAAAGAGGGCTGCCACAAACATTGAATGTAGTTTTTATTGCATTGTGATCTGAAAAGGATGCATTTACTATTTCTGCCTATCTGCATTTGAATTTGAGGTCTTTATGTCCTAAAAATGGTCAATTTTTGTATAGGTTCCATGGATTGTTGAGAAGAAAGTGTACTCCTCTCTGTCTTGATTCAGTTTTCTCCAAAGATCTATCATACCTAATTTTTCTAGTATTCTATTTATCTCTTTAATTTCTTTTTTATTTATTTTATGGATTGATTTATCTAGTTCTGAGAGTGCAAAGTTGAGATCTCCCACTATTATAGTTTTGCTGTCTATTTCTTTTTGCAACTCTCTTAACTTCTTTATGAATTTCCATGCTATACTACTTGGTTCATATATGTTTAGTATTGATATTGCTTCATTATCTATGCTACCCTTTAGCAGGATATAGTTTTCTTCCTTATCTCTTTTAATTAGATCAATTTTTGCTTTTGCTTGATCTGAGACCAGGATTGCTACCCCTGCTTTTCTTACTTCACCTGAAGCATAGTAGATTCTGCTCCAGCCTTTTACTTTTACTCTGTATGTATCACCCTGTTTTAAATGTTTCCTGTAAACAACATATTGTAGGATTTTCTGGCTTTTAATCCATTTTGTTATCTGCCTCCGCTTTATGGGAAAGTTTATCACATTCACATTTATAGTTAAAACTAGTAATTCTGTATTTCCTGCCATCTTATTATCCCCAGATTATGCTTTTCTCTTTCCTTTCCCCCTTACCCCCTCCCCAATATTAAACTTATGGGCACTCCTTGCTTTACTCAGCCCTCCCTCTTTAGAATCCCTCCCCTTTCTTAAACCTTTCTTCTACTATTTCCGTATTCCCTTCTATTTAGCCTACTCCTTCCCTTTTTGATTTTCCCCTTCCAGTTTTCAATGAGGCAAGAGAAGTTTCTCTGTAAACCAAATATGTCTAATTTTCTCTTTGAGCCAAATCTGATGAGAGTAAGATTCACACAGTGTTCACTCCCTTCCCTTTTCCCCTCAGATATAATAGGTTTCCTTTACCTCTTTGTGAGATATAATTTCCCTCTTTTTACCTCCACTTTTCCCTTTTTCTGCTACAATCTCCTTTCCACCTCTAGTTCCTTTTTTATAACAGTGAAATCATATTATACATGTACTCTTTATGTATACCCACAACAGGAATACAGTTCTCAAGAGTTCTTTTTACCCTTTTTATGCTTATCTTGAGTCCAATATTTGGAGGTCAAATTTTTTCTTTAGCTCTGGTTTTTTCATCAGAAATAAATGGAATTCACCTGTTTCATTGAATGTCCATCTTTTTTCCCTGGAAGAAAATGCTCAGTTTAGCTGTTTAATTTATTCTTGGCTACATTCCCAGTTCTTTTGCCTTTCAGAATATCAGATTCCAGCCCTTTGATCCTTAAATGTGGATGCTGCTACATCTTGTGTAATCCTTATTGTGGCTCCTTGGTATTTGAATGGCTTTTTTTTTTCTGGCTGCTTGTAGTATTTTTTCCTTGGTCTGATAGTTCTGGAATTTAGCCAACATTCCTTGGAGTTTTAGTTTTGGTGTCTCTTTCAGCAGGTGTTCAATGAATTCTTTCAATGGCTATTTTACATTCTGATTCTAAGACATCTGGGCAGTTTTCTTTGATGATTTCCTGAAAAATACTGTCTAGGCTCTTTTTTTTTTCAATCATGATTTTCAGGGAGTCCAATAATCCTTAGATTATCTCTCCAAAATCTATTTTCAGGTCTGTTGTTTTCCCAAGTAGATATTTAACATTTTTTCCTTTTTTTTTTTTTTTTTTTTTTTTTTGGTTTTGCTTGACTGATTCTTGATGTCTCCTCAATTTATTCATTTCCATTTGTTCAGTTTTGACTTTTAAATAATTATTTTCTTCATTTACTGTTTTACTTCTTTTTGTATTTGTCCAATTGAGTTTTAAAATGAGTTGTTTTGTTCTATGGAGTTTTTTTTCCATTTCACCAAATTTTTTAAGGAGTTATTTTCTTTTTCCAATTCACAAATTCTATTTTCCTGAGAGTTATTAACCTTTTCCAATTCACAAATTCTGTTTTTCAGGAAATTGTTTTCTTTTTCCACTCTATCTTTTAATGAATCACATGCCTTATCCAGACCCTATTGCAATGTTTCCTTTCTTTTCCTCATTCTTCTTCTAGCTCTCTTTTAAGATCCTTTAAAATTTCTTCTATGAGAACCTTGTGTGGTGAGGACCAGGTCACATCTCCCTTTGGGGCTTCATTTGGAGACAATCTGGTTTTAGTCTCAGGATTTGAAATCTGCTCTATTTCATTATAGAAGCTATCTATAGTTAGAGCCACTTTGCCTTTTTACTCATTTTTAAAATAACAACAATGACAACAACAAAAAATGCTGGGGTCTGCTTTTGGGACAATGAGGGCTTTCCAAACTTCCTCAATAGGCAATAGGAAGTGGCAGCAGAATGGCAGCAGTTGCCTTGACTGAGTCACTCCTGGTGTTGGGTGGGTGTGGCCAGATCCCATGAGACTCTGGCACTTTGGAGTACAGTCTTTACCCTCTGTGTTTATGTTGGAAGTTTTATAACTTTTCTGCTGATCTACTAGCTTGTAATCAGAGCAGAGTAGCCAACACTCTACCAGAGTGTAGAGTGTAGAGTCCTCCCTGCAGATTTTCCTCCTGCAGAACACCCCCCCCTCCCCCATATGCTCAGTGTATGCTGTCTTCTATGCTCTGCCTACTTGCCTGCCTGTGCCTGTGCCTGGCCTGGCCTCCTCCCATGCCCACATGTGCATGATCCAACAGATCTTTGTTGGTGATCTTGGAGATTATCTTCTTTTGGTAATGTGTTGTACTCCCAATATTCATGGGTTCTGACAGTCCAGCACTAATTCAGGGGCGGAATCTTGTAAATAGTTTGAGAGTAGTAGGGGAGCTGAGAAAGATGGGTGTGTGCTCACCACCATCTTGGCTCTGCCTCCAAACATACATATTTCTTACATCTTATTGAATTACATATTCTTTGGTTCAGTTCAGCCACTTTTTAGTCATATCTGGCTCTTCATGACCCCATTTGTCAAAGATACTGCAGTAGTTTTCCATTTCCTTCTCCAGCTTATTTTACAGATGAGGAAACTGAAGCAAACAGGACTAAGTAATTTGCCCAGAGTCATACAGCTAGGAAGTGTCTGAATGCAGATTTGAACTCAAGAAGATGTGTCTTCCTGGTGCACCAACAGTGCATTTCTTTCTACAGATCTGTGGTACCCTAGTTATATATTTCCATATCTAAAACTGTTTAGTTTTTATTTGGTGCCTTAGTTAAGACACAATGGATTAAAATAATGAGTGACAGAAAAAAGTAAATAGGGAGGATATAGTTAGTGTTCTGGATGCCTGGAACACAGAGTAAAGCATCTGATACTATTTATTCCAGACTCAAAGTGTGGTCTGAACACACCTTGGATCCCCACGATTCACCCCTATGGAGTCTATACGAGAAAAACTATTTTCCTAACAATACTAAAACATTTAAAATTATAATAAAATAAACATAAATAAATATTACTCACATAAACAAGAGTTTTTTGGTGCATCCTCAATAGTTTTGAAGAGTGGAAAAACATCTCGAGACTAAAAATATTTTAGAACCACTGGTCTAAGGAGAAAAATCAGATCAACAACATTTGAAAGATTATTTTTTATAAGAGATGGTGAGAAGTATTTGTGGTGATTTAAGGGAAAAAAATTACTTTGGAGTCCTAAGTCTTAAGTTTGATGTGGGTTAAGATTCCTTTCTGATTCCCAACCCCCATGAATTCCAATCGGAGATATCTGGGCTCTCCCAGCCCCCATTGGATCTGAGCCAACTTGGGCTGTCTCAGACCCCATTCTAATGATCTGCTCAAGTTTTCCAACCCTTACCCCATGCACAAACAGCTTCCTCCTTATCTAAAAACCCATTGAATTCTATTCAAATTCTAACCCTGGCTGAAGCTCAAACCAGAGGCCAACCTGGGACTCCACCCACAAGCCCCTTCAGATTACCAAAACCCCCCTATTATAAAAGGGGCAGAACTGGAGTCCACTCTTTGTAGAAGTCCCAAACATGGCATCCTTACATCAGCCATGTCAAGGATTTCTGCCCACCAGTGCCAGTCCTGGCTCTGGTGTCTTTCTACATTTTAACTTTACTTCCAAACCCCACAATAAACCTCTTTTATCAATCTAGGTTTTCAGGTCTGTAAATTCCTTTACAGAGGATTCTTGCACCGCTACTAGACCTCATTTAACTCTGTATCCTTGCGCCAAATTCAAAGGGGTTGCAGGAGAGCTCTATTTGACTTCCTGTACCCCGAACCTGCCACTAGACCTCAATTAACCCTAGTTTAATTTAGATACCCCAATTATTAACCTCATCAAGAGGGATGATCTTAACTAACTTCCATTTCTTGTTCTAACATTCCAATATAATCAGTGTTAATTAACCATTTACTAGAGCATATGCCAGGTATCAGACACCGTGCTAAGCCCTGGGAAACCAAAGAAAAGGTAAAAGATAGTCTTCAGGTACAATTTAATGGGGAAGAAAATAACAATAACCAAACAACAACTATGTGTAAGCAAGATAAATTTAAAAGTAATTAGAGAGAATCAATACAGGGAAGAATCTGGAAAGGCTTGTAGAACGCAAGACTTACAAACTTAAGGAGACTTAAAGAAATCCAGGACACAGAAGAGACATGTCTGGGTACAGAGCATACCCATGAAAAGTCATTGTATCAGGAGAAATAAGGTTATTGACTCTGATAGAATTTGGGAAGGCAAGAGTTTTTCCCCTTCCCCTGAAGGAATGTAAAAGGAAAAAAAGTCATCAGAAGAACAGAACCATCTGAAAAAAAAATATGAATGGAATATAAACTGTGAATACCCCCTGCTGTGCTCCATAAAACCTCCCTCTAGACATTTCTCAGAGAGCTCCTTTTCTCATCAAGTGGTTGTGATTTATTCAGTGACCAGGTGCCTACATTGATCTTTCTACCATGTAAGCCAGCTTGGCAAATAGCTTTTCAGAAAGCCTAAGCTCTCCAGAATCCTCTATGGCCTGTGGATTTTGAATTGGCCTATATTTCTAGAGACTTCAAGATTTTCCTCTTCCTTTACATCTCATTTATAGAATCAAACATCACTTTTTCAGTGGCTTCTGCCAAAATATTTTATTTCTAAGTTGCTCCCCCCACCACTATAATTGTTGTATCTTGTGCTTCTCATAGAAGTAGTGTAAGTTGCTTGGTATGAACTCTAGTTAAAGATTAATTTCCCAGTCCAGCTCTAAAGGCCTATATAATCTTGCTATTTAATCATTCATTTATTCAATTAGTATTTATTAAGCATCTACAGTATACTAACTACTATGCTAAAGAATGAAGATAAAAAAGCAAAAATATGGAACAGTCCCAGTCCTCAAAGTGTTTACATTTTCTAAATGTTGAATAATAATGGTTGTGTTATTAGACATCTTTGCTTGACCCTGATTTTTGTTAGACACTATTTATTATTTGTAAGTACAGCTATCTTTACTTCTGTGCTTTCTAGTTCTCTCTCTCTCCTATCAGTGATGGGCTTTGAATTTTGTCAAAAACATTTTCCGCATCTGTTAAAATAATCATGTGGTTGTTGTTTTGTTTTTGATATGGTCAATTATGATTATAGTTTTCCTAATATTGAATCATCCCTGTAATCCTACTAAAACCTAGTCATCATAGTGTGTAATCTTTGTGATATATTGCTATAATCTCCTTGCTAGCATTTTATTTAAAGTTTTTTCAGTGTGATCAACGAAAAGTTCAAAAGACAATTTTTGAGTAATTATTTTATTAATTATAGTAGGGAATACTTAATAAAAGGATGGTCATTTGACTGTTTCTTGTAAACCAAAGGTGAATTCATGGAGGCCTCTCAATGCTTATATGCCCTCAAAAGCATGTGTTCACTGACAGATGGCAATCATTGCTGATTGGTTAATAATTAATGAGAGGATGAATATTATAATGAGAAGCAAACCTATTCTAATGAGGGCATGGGGAACATTACTTTATGCCCTTCTTTTCTTCCATCTTTCCTTCCTTTCTTTTTTATTGTAACTTTTTATTGACAAAACATATGCAGGGATAATTTTTTCAATACTGACCCTTACAAAAACTTCTGTTCCAACTTTTCCCCTCCTTCCCTCCACCTCCTCTCCTAGAGGTAGTCCCATCTTTATGTCACTCTTACTCCTAAAAACATTTTCACTCCCCACCTCCCACCCCTCTTTTGCAATCTAGGCAAAGGATATGCCCCTACCAAAGCCTGAATAGAACATAATAGGCCAGAATTTACCTAGATTAGATTCTCTTTGTAAGGTTTTTCTAGTTGGAGTAGATTCTATCAAGATGAAATAGTCAAGGTTAGCAATGTTCTTCAAAGACTGGCTGTATTTAGTTCTGAATTAAAAAAAAGGAAAGAAAAAAATTAAAATCTTAATCTTAATAATTGGTTACTAATAGCAAATAGCAGCAATATTCATTAGGGAAATTAATCCATAGTATCCATTCTATTTAATTCTCACTAGTTTAGATATTAAATATTAAGACCATTTTTTTTGTGTCATAAAACATTTGCCTATTTTTCAAACAGCTTATGCAGGATTGGAATTAATAATTCTTTAAATTGGTATAATATGCTTGTAAATCCACTAGATACTAAGGTTTTTTTAGGGAGCTCATATATGGCTTGTTCAATTTCCTTTTCTAAGAGAGGATTATTTGACTATTCTATTTTCTATTCTGTTCATCTGGGTAATTTATATATTTTTTTGTAATATTCATCAGCTTCATTTAGATTATCAGTTTTATTAGCATGTAGTTGGACAAAAATAATTTCTAATAATTGTTTTATTTCCTCTTCATTGTTGTGAATTTACTTTTTCATTTTTATACTAGTAATTTGGCTTCATTGTTTTTTAAAAGATCAAATTAGCCAGTGATTTGTCTGTTTTTATTAATTTTTATTATTAAATAATAATAATTAAATAAAATTAAATTTTATTAATTAACAAATTAATAATTATTAATTTTTAAAAGATAGAGAAGAATTCTGGGAAGATAGTACAGTAGATCAGAAAATTCCAACCTCTCCTGATTTCCCATATAAACCAAACAAAATTGCAGTTCAGGGCAAATATAGAGTAATGAAAAACAAAGAACATTTGGGGAAGAAAAAGGGTCCTACTGGGAGAAGCCCAGAAGCTCTGAAGAAAGACTGAGCTTTAATAGGTGTGAAATGTGAACATCTTCATGCTAGTTTCACAGAAACAGCAAGTGGAGAGTCCTGGGGTTAGCAGGTTCAGAGAGAACCTCAGCCCAAACCAGAGGAACTTTTACCTGAGGAACTTGAGGTGGGGAGTTATGGGTCTAAGTCTGGGAAGACTGAAGTGATCTCTGCTGATAAGGAGTGCTAGACCCAGCTGTGCAGCTGAGGCTTCGCCCTGGGTAAGAAGGAACCAGCATACCCAGTAAGTGTGGAAGCAGTGGGGCAGTTATACTGCTGGATGTGGGCACTTGCAGGAGGGTGGAGTTCTTGGTTTTAGGTTCTGGACCATAAGAGAGAATTTAAGAGAAGCCACAGACATCATTCCTATCCCAGGACTAAAGATGGTTACATAATTAAATTCTCATTTTAGAAAAAAAATTAGTAAGCAAAGGAGAAACCATAGAAATATATTATGGAAACAGGGAAGATCATCTTCAGATGGAAAGTAAAGAAGTAAAAAAAAAAAAAAAAAAAAAAGGCTTTTCTACCCCAAAGAGTAACATTAAATGGTCAAAATGGTCACCTTAAGAATTAAAAAAAAATTAAAAATCAAATGAGATTGAGGAAAAACTAAAAACAAACAAACAAACAAACAACAACAACAAAACAAATACAAAAACCATCCAAGAAAAACAAGAAGATTATGGACAGAAAGTCAACCAATTAGAAATGGAGATGTAGTCTTAAAAAAGAAAATGATTCTCTGAAAATAAGAATGGGCAAGGAAAAGCCAGTGAAACTATAAAAAACCAAAAATAACAAAACAAAATATAAAGATTGAAAAAAGTAGAACAGAATATGAAATATAAGAAAAACAACAAATCTGGAGAACTGATCAAAAAGAGAAAACATAAGAAAAATTGAACTACCTAAAAGCTGTGGCCAATAAAATAACCTTAACACAATAATACAAGAAATAATCAAAGAAAATTGTCCTGGAATGATAGAACAAGAGGATAAAATATAAATAAAAAAAAACATTGATCATTACCTCAAAGAAATCCTACAAAGAAAACACATTGGAACAATATTGCTAAATTTCAAAACCACCAGATCAAAGAGAAAGTTTTATAAGAAACAAACAAAAAAATTCAAATATGCTGGTGCTACAACTAAAATTGTATAAGATTTATTAGAAGCTACAATAAAAGACCACAAGTTCTGGAATAACATATATTGACAATCTAAAGAATCAGGCCTGTGGCCAAAATATTATATCCAGAAAAACTAACTATAATAGTGAATGAAAATAAAAGATATTCAACTTGAAGATTTGTTCCATAACCCACTCATTCTTTAGGATTAAGTTAATTCATTACCAATTAAATTTTAGTACACATTTCAAAAACTTCTGTTGAATATAATTTTCATCGCATTGTGGTAAAAATAATGATGTATTTAATATTTCTGCCTTTTTTGCGTTTGTGAGGTTTTTATGCTCTTCATTCTCGGTCAGTTTTTATGAAGGTGCCATACACAGCTAGAAAAAAAAAAAGGTATACGCTTTTTTATTCCCCAGAGATCTATTCTATATAATTTAATATACACATAATATATTGTATAATTTAATGTACATATAATATTTAGTTCATCATGTTAAATTATCTATATTTTTGCTTTTCCTTTGTCTGAGATCACGATTGCCTTCTTTATTTCAGCTATGTCACAATAGATTCTGCTCTAGCTGCCCCCCCCTTCTTTAACTCTATCTTCTATTTTTAATATTGTTTCTTATAAACAACATATTGTTGGAGTCAAGCTTCCAATCCATTCTACTATCTTCTTCCATTTTATGGGTTTCTCTTTGTTTCTTTTTGTTCACAGTTTCCAGGTAATCTAATAATTCTTAAATTATCTCTCTTCAATCTATTTTCCAGGTCAGTTATTTTTCCTATGAAATTTTTCACAATTTCTTTTTTTTTCTAGTCTTTTGATTTCATTTTATTATTTTTAATGTATCATTGAATCATTATCTTCCACTTGGCCAATTCAAATTATTAAGAAGAATTTTATTTGTTAATATTTAATGCCTCTATTTTAAAGCTATTAATTGTCTTTTTATAATTTTCTTATATTGCTTTCATTTATTTCCCCTTCTATCACTCTTATTTGGTATTTAATTTTTTTACTAGTTTTAAAAATCTTTTAATTCTTCAAAAATTTTTTGATGGATTTATTTCAATTAGCCTTTTTCTTTGAGGCTTTACTTATAGAAGTTTTCATGTACTTGTCTTTCTTTTGATTTCTTTCCTCCTTGCATTCTTTTAGTAAGAAACAACATGTACACAGAAAAAGAAATATAAAATAGATACAAACATAGCACTCAGACTCTGGGATTCTTATCCCAAATCATATTCTCAGTGTGAGCAGATCATAAATACTACATCCCCTTAGGATTCTAGAAGTATCTAGGGGACAACGGGGGGTTGAGAAAGTATCTTCCTAGATCTATTTCTCCACAGGTATGCTTCCTTCCATGATTATTATTTGATATTATTAGCCAAACATAAGTAGCTTTTATAAAGGATTCTTTACTGAGTAAATGAGAACTATATGTGTAGAACAATTCCTTTCCCACCAAATATCTATGACATAATTTCCTACCAGTACATATGGCGTGCAGAAGAAGTAGACTCAAATTTAGAGAGTACATAGAACAGTGGAATGTCTTAGAGATCCTGAAAGTCCTTTTGCTGGGTCCTCAAGCTGTTTCCCTTAGGTATGGCTTAACTTCTATTTGGATTTGTTGAAACCATCAGCAGGATGATTTCAGACAGGCCTGAACTTTTGTTAAATGAAGTGAGTAAAACCAAGAGAACATTGTAGACAACAACAGCAAGATTATATGATGATCAATTCTTTTTTTTTTTTTATTCATTTTTCCAAATTATCCCCTCCCTCCCTCCACTCCCTCCCCTCGATGGCAGGTAATCCCATACATTTTACATGTGTTACAATATAACCTAGATACAATATATGTATGTAAATACCATTTTCTTGTTGCACATTAATTATTAGCTTCCGAAGGTATAAGTAACCTGGGTAGATAGACAGTAGTGCTGACAATTTACATTCACTTCCCAGTGTTCCTTCTCTGGGTGTAGTTATTTCTGTCCATCATTGATCAACTGGAAGTGAGTTGGATCTTCTTTTTGTTGAAGATTTATACTTCCATCCGAATATATCCTCATACAGTATCGTTGTTGAAGTGTATAGTGATCTTCTGGTTCTGCTCATTTCACTCAGTAACAGTTGATGTAAGTCTCTCCAAGCCTCTCTGTATTCCTCCTGCTGGTCATTTCTTACAGAGCAATAATATTCCATAACCTTCATATACCACAATTTACCCAACCATTCTCCAATTGATGGACATCCATTCAACTTCCAGTTTCTAGCTACAACAAAAAGAGCTGCCACAAACATTTTGGCACATACAGGTCCCTTTCTGCTCTTTAGTATTTCTTTGGGATATAATCCTTATGATGATCAATTCTAATGGCTCTTTTAAAATTCAAGGTAATTCAGGCTAGTTCCAATGGTCTTGTGATGAAAAGAGCTATCTGCACACAGAGAGAGTTGTGGGGACTGAGTATGGATCACAACATAGAATTTTCACTCTTTTTGTTGTTGATTGCTTTTATTTTGTTTTCGTTCTCATTTTTTCCTTTTTGATTTGATTTTTCTTGTGCAAAATGATAATTGTAGAAATATATATAGAAGAATCACACATGTATAATATATATTGGATTACTTGCCATCTAGGGGAGGGGGTAGAAGGAAGGGAGGGAAAATTTTGGAGTACAAGGTTCTGCTAGAGTGAATGTTGAAAATTATCTATATATAAGTTTTGAAAATAAAAAGTTTTAATAAAAACTTTTCTATTTGGCTCTTGTCAAGTCTTAAATCTGTGCCCATCAAAAAAAACTTACTTTATGAAGTTGCACTTTGAAGGAACCTAGAGATTCTATGAGACAGAAGTAAGGACCATACTAAGCATTTCAGACACGGGGAACAGATTAGGCAAAGACACATAGGTGGGAAGTATAATTTTGTGTAAAAGTAACAGCTAGAATACCAAGCTGATTGGAACATAGTCCATGAAGGAAAGTAATATGCCTAGAAACAGTACAGCCAAGTGGCACAATGGCTAATATATGGGACTTGGAGTCAGGAAGCATCATATTCCAGAGTTCAAATCTGGATTCAGATACTTACTAGTTGTGTGATCCTGGGCAAGTCACTTGACTCTGTCTTAGTTTCCTCATGTGTAAAATGAACTGGAGGAGGAAATGGTAAACCACTCTAGTATCTCTACCAAAAAACACCAAATGGGGTCATGAAGAGTCAGATGTGACTGAACAACAACTTGCTTGAAAACAAGCCTAGAAAAGTAGCTGGGAACCAAATTGGGAAGAATTTTAAATGCCAAAGGAGTTTTATTCTAAAAGCAAAAGGAAGCCACTAATGTTTCTGGAGCAGAAGATTGATGATAGGTACTTTGGAAATATCAATTAGGCAGCTGTGTGGAGAACAGATTAGAGAGGGAAGAGACCCAACCAGGAGTCTGTTGGAGAGATGATATTATGGATACTGTGGAGGTAAAACTGACAAGACTTGCCAAATGATTGCATATGGAGTTAATGGCAAGGGAATGAGTAAAAATTAGAGAAGAAGGATGACTCTAACTTTGAGAATCAGACTAACTAGTTGGAATGATGGTATCCTTTGCAAAAATAAGGAAGCTAGGAGAAGAATTGGGTTGTCAGGGCTAGATTTGGGGATGGGAGGAGGGATGGAGAAGGAAATGAGTTTAATTTGATGCATTATTCATATTTTAGAATGTATCTCACATGTACATATGGATATACATATCCATCCGTCCATATATATGTATGTGTGTATATGTGTTTGTAGAAAATGTGTTCTCAATTCCAAATTGGGACACTAGGAGCACATCTCTTTCAAAGTAATTACTGGCTACAAGAGCTAAAGATTAAATGGGGAAAGGAAAGGGTCATTACTTACTAGATAACAGGAGCAGAGATTCCCATAGTTTAAGCCATCATTGGTGACTCCAGCCTATTAGATGGGGGCTTAATAAGGGAAAGGGATCAAGTGAAGGACAAGAACAGAAATCCAGGAAGGTTGAATGTGAGGCTTCAGAAGCTCTAAAATGAAAAATGAGATAAATGCAGGAGAGTTGATGAAAGGAAGAGAGGAGAAAAGATGAAGTGAAGAATGATACAGGGATGGCATTTTATCCTGAGCTCTTTACTCTGTTCTTCTTTCTCTCTGTCATTGCTAAAAAGCAGAATTGTAAAGTGAAATTTTCTTTTTATTTCTTCTTTCCTGAACAATTGGTATATTAACTAGTATGTGAGACATAATGAAGAACAAAGAAGTGAGCTAGCTACAAATGTGAAAAAGGAAGTTTTTCCTTCTCCTTTCTCCATCCATTCACTCTTTTTTTCTTTTTAACTCTTTAAAAATTTTTTAAAATTAATTTTATAATTATAACATTTTTGACAGTACATATGCATAGGCAATTTTTTACAACATTATCCCTTGTACTTTCTTCTATTCCAAATTTTTCCCCTCCTTCCCTCCACCCCCTCCCCTAGATGTCAGGCATTCCCATACATATTAAATATGTTATAGTATATCCTAGGTACAATATACATGTGCAGAACCGAATTTTGTTGTTATTGTTCAACTTCTTTTTCATCTATCTAAATAGCTTAGGTATTTATAGTCATAGTAGCAGTGAGAAGCAAGTCATATTAGCCAACTAATATATTGTTGGTAGAACTGTGAATTGGTTTATCTATTTTGGAAAATAATTTTCATAAGAAAGTGATTAAAATTCCCAGTAGCAGTAGTAGGAGAGAAAAAAAGAATATTAATATTATTTATAGATTGAGGCAGACTTTCAAATGCAAAATAGATTAATTTGAGGATTGTTGTGCATTGTTTCCTAGCAGGCATAGAAAATATAAGTCCTTGTTTATCACAACCTGATATAATGGAAGAGTGTTGGCCCTGGATACGAAAATCCCTCCTCAGCTAGTTACTACCTATATGACTTGGGCAAGTCACTTAAGTATTATAGGCTTCTACTTTTTCATTTATAAAATGAAAGTGTTAGAATTTTGGTCCTATACAAGAGATGATGAAATTCATTTTCCTCATTTAGGTAGAGAACTGGGATTCTAAAGGAGCAGAATGTTGACTGCACCATCCATCAGACAAACATTTTATCAGTGGGTTTTGTTTAATTGTTTTAGTTTTGAGGAAAAGTTCAATTGTAACGAGGAGAGTGTGATAGACCTATGTTATAAAAACAAGTCATTAAATATTTTCTAATGAGGAGAATAATTTAAAATGGAATAGTAGATCAATGGGACATATTAGATAAGGAAGAATCAAATATGATAGCCCAATGTTCCAAAAATCCAAGATCACAAATTACTCGGGGGCACATAGATGGTACAGTGAATTAAGCATCAGTCCTGAAATCAAGAGGACCTGAGCTCAACCAGCCTCACATACTTAATAGCCATATGATACTGGGCAAATCACTTAATCTGAAATGCCTCTGAAAACAAACAAATTACTAGGAAAAAACCCTCCCTATTTGACAAAAATTTCTGGAAAACTAGAAATCAACTTAAAAAAAAATTTGAGAGTTAAGATTCACATTTTGCATCACACATTATAATAAAAGCAAAATGGATGCAAGACTTGAATAATCATTCAATTAAAAAAATAAAATAAAAGCAAACTATATTAGGTACCTTTCGTTGTAATAGATAAGGAAAGAGTCCTTAACTAATCAATGTTTGATAAAGCTTGTCACAAATTTCATCAGAATAGATAATTCTGAAACTGAAAAGCTTTTGCACCAACAAAATCAATTTAACTAGTATAAGGAAGAAAGTTTTTGATTGAGAGAAATTTTTTTTTAATCAAATATCTCTAATAAGTATCTGGTAGCCAAGACATATGATGAAGTACTATAAATATATAAGACCAAGAACCATTCCTTGATTCATAAGTAGCATACTCTCCTAACCATTAATCACAGAGAATTGCAAATCAAAACTAACTGACATTTTATCTCATATCCAGAAAATTGATGACAACATATAGAAATAGTCAATTTTTCAGAGTCTACAGAAAGACAGGCCAACTAATTTATTGTTGGTAGAACTGTGAGTTGGTTTATCTATTTTGGAAAGTAATTCTCCTAAGAAAGTGATTAAAATCCCTAGATTCCTACCGCTTAAAATATACCTCAAGGAGGTCAAAGACAAAAAAAAATCCCATATAGGTCAAAGTAGACATAATAACACTTTTTGTAGTAGGAAAGTCTGTTAAGTGAAAAAATGGCTAAATTGTGGAACATGAATAAAATAAAATATTATTATACTATAAAAAATAATGAACATTAAGAATTCAAAGAAGCATTAGAAAGCTTATATGAATTGATATAGTGAAGTAAGCAGAACCAGAAAAGATATATATATATGTATGTATACACACATAAATATGTACATATATATACATATAGATGTGTGTATGAATAACATATATATACATACACATACACATATATTACATGTAATGACTATAACATTGGAAATGGAAAGAACAAGGAATGAAAATGAATGTAATAAAATTATAATGACCAAATGGTCCCCCAAAATAAATGAGAAAATATACCACTTTCCTTTCCTGAAAGAGATAGGAGACTGACAAGGAACACTGAACACATTGTCAGATTCAAGTGTGATGATTAAATAAGCTCAAGTACTATACCTTTCTTTTTAATTCTTTGTTACAAGGGTTGGCTCCCTTGGTAGGGTATGGTGAGGGAGGTATTCAGGTCATATCAACTAACATTTTTTAAGTATCTACTATATATCAGGTATTTAGAGTATAAAAGTATACTAAGTATAAAGATATAGCATAAAGGTATAAAATATACAAAATATAAGTAGAAAAGCACTTGTATAAGTATAAAAGATACAAACAAAAGCAAAAGACTGTCTATTCTCAAGGAGTTCACAGTCTGATGGGGCAGATAAAATGCAAGTAAAAATGTACAAATAAAATGCATACAGGGTATGAGAGTAATCTCAGAGGAGAGGCTGTAGGGTTAAGGAGAAATGTCAAAGATTTTGTGTAGAGGGCAGGACTTAGCTGAGAATTGAAGGAATTTAAAAATTAAGGTAATTAAAAAATCAACACGAACTTTTAAAAAATGAGAGTACTGAAGCAGATAGCTTTTAAGTTTCTTCTAGAGAGAAGTAAAGAATTATATGACACTCTGCCAATACCTGCTTTTTGATGCCTATATTCTAGTCATAATGCTGACACCATTTACCCAACTCAAGTGACCTTAACAAAACCCAGAAGGACAATATAAAAGGAAGCACAAATAACTTGATGGAGAATAGGTGGATGATTTTATCTCTCCTCATAGGTTGCTCCCTCCCCACTGCCTCACCTTATGTCAGGATTCCCATGGCCCAATCCATACCTGGTCTCTGGATGTATACTAAATCATGAATGAGAAATACTAAAAGGCTGAGAAGAGTAGCATCATTCTCAATGAATTTGCAATTTTTACTCCAGAGTCTTCTCAAAATATTCCCTCAAGGAACAGAGAGCTCTTTCTCCCTTCTCTCCAATCCCATTTCCTAGCAGAATCCTCAAACTGGGGAATTTGTTACTTTCAGATACAGGTACCAAATCTTCCTGGATGTATGAATGAGAGCTTTATCTTTAAGGGAGAGCAGATCTGTCTTAGTAAGTCTTATCCCTTGGGGATGGATCTTATTGAATAGTATTGACTAGCTACTCAGGAGAAAGGCCTCAGCTTGCTCTCTCAGTGTACTCTGTGCTAAATCAAATCTGATGAAACTTCTCCTCCTTGCCAACTTGCTAATGTTAGCTCTAACCTGGAGCTTTGCCCATCTCTTCTGCAAACCAGATGGGACCTGCCTATTATGGGCCAATCCTCACCTATTTTGATCCTTTCTTGTTTCTCCCTCTATCTGGTTATTGCAATCTAGCTCTACTTCTACAGAGTAAAAGCTTATACCCTGGACAGGGCTCCTTATCTATGTCACTTCCTTATTTTATTGTTGAATGCCATTTCTTGGACTACCACCTGCTTTCTTGGTTTAAATTGAGAAAAGAATCATATCTATAGCTGACTACCTCTAGATCTTCTTCTCTTGTCCCATTGGTTTACTCCCACCTTGAAGTGCGCCTTTGAAGAATGGGTAGGATTTAAATAAATTTTTTCCCCATTCTCATAAGTTTATTTATTTTTAATACACATTGCTTTATGAATCATGTTGGGAGAGAAAAATCAGATTAAAAGGGAAAGACCATAAGAGAAAAAAAAAACAGAAAAAAGAAATGAACATAACATGTGTTGATTTATATTCAGTCTCCTTAGTTCTTTATCTGGATGCAGATGGCACTTCTTGTCCAAAGTCTATCGGGATTGCTTTGTCACTGAACCACTGAGAAGAACCAAGTCTTTCATAGTTGATCATCACACATTCTTGCTGTTATTGTGTACAATGTATTCCTGGTTCTGCTTGTTTCTCTCAGCATCAATTTGTGTAAATCTTCCAAGGCCTTTTTAAAATCAGCTTGCTCATCATTTTTCATAGAAAAATAATATTCCATTACCTTCATGTATCACAACACATTCAGCCATTCCCCAATTGATAGGCATTTACTCATTTTCCAATTCTTTGCTAATGAGTAGGATTTAGATAGAAAGATAGAGATCATTCCAGGAAAGGAAAATAAAATAAGCAGAAACATAAAAGCAAGAGCCACAAAATTATGCTTTGAGGGGAGTGAATGGATCAGTCTGACTATAGCTAAATTCATATAGGGTTGAGCAGTACAAAATAAGGCAGCTAAGGTATTGGGGTCAGATGTAGATTGTCTTTAATACTAGGCTAAGGAGTTTGGAATGTGTCCTATCAACAATGGGAAGTCATTGGTGATTTTTAATAAAGAGGTGAATAACAACCACAGGATTTTAGGGAATCTGGCACCAGTATGATAAATAGGCAAATGAATGCAAGAGTAGTATAGTATAAAAGGCACTGAAGGATCAAAGAACTTTAGGGCTACTCAGGATTGGCCAGACTCCCTCCTTTTCCCCTCTCCTCTATGGGAAGATAAACACAAGAAGACTACCGGAATACAGAATCAACAAAGACCAGGTCAAAATAACCAGAGGATCTCCTGAGGCACTCATATGCTATAGTAGGACTGTTACCAGGAACTAGAATTCTCATAACATAGGGTGGGATAGTTTTTTTCCGCTCCTAAAAGGCAAGGCAGCTTTTACAAATGAAGATGAGCTATTTGTACCATATTATTTGTTTCAACTCTAGAGTATATACTAAATAGCCCCAGGCCACTGTCTTTATAGGTTGCTTCCAAATCTAGATACAAGAGGAAGAGATTTGCAGTGGTGCAGTGGATAGAGTTCTGGGCTAGCAATTTGGAAGACTCATCTTGAATTCAAATCTGGTTTCAGTTACTTACTTACTAACTGTGTGATCCTGACAAATCACTTAACCCTGTGAGTCTTGGTTTCCTCATCTGTAAAATGAGTCATAGAAGGAAATGGCAAATCACTTTAATATCACTGCCAAGAAAACTTCAAAAAGAGTCCCAAAGAGTCAAATATTCAGAACTGACTGAAAAAAACTAAATAGAAGTCAAGGAAACTACCCCCTCTAAGACTAGATAAGCCCTGGGAGATTAGGGTCTAATCAATGGCTTTCTAGTTATCTCAGGGCATAAAAGAGGATTGTCAATGAAGTCATTGTCTTTCAAACTTGGCAGGTGTGACATGATTCCATGAATAACCACATCCAACTCTGCTGATAAGATGCACCTTCTATATCAGGAAGAATAGTCCCATGTATACCAGTGTTATAACCTTGTTAAATGTTCTTTCCATGATATAGTTTTTAAAAAGCCTTAAATATTGCACAAGTATCAAATTATTCCATCTTGAACCTGAACTACCAATTCAACCTTAATCCAGAGTGTATTACAACACCAGGGCAATATGAGACCACCATCTTCCTTCAAAATGGACCTTGTACTGAGTATTTGTAGGGCTCCACCAATTTGTGCCATTGACATTATGAGCATAAACAACTAGGGAAGAATCTAACACACATATATGAAGGAATGCTTAATTGTGAAGATTCTACACATCTTATGATGCATAAGCATTCCCTGGAAGAGCTCTCAGAAGCTTCCATGAGACCATCTACATACCAAAGCTAATGAATGGAGAAGAACTGAGACTTATGAAAAGGAGGAGAGCCACAAGGCACAAAAAGAGAAATGCATCCAGGAAGTTTTTTCTGAATTTTGAAGGAGCACTGCTCTGGAGGAAGAAAGAATGAGACTATACTAGATGGGAATGTGATTAGTTGCTTTACTATGAGTTTACATAATAAATATTGAATAAATATTTTATTGTTTTATACTATTCCTAGCCTTGTTTTTCTTGTGGGGTATACCAAAAAATACCAGAGTCTGAATTAAATAAAAAAATCCTAAGTCTTATCTGGGTGGGGGGCAAATGTGCTGGAGGGATGATTTATTAATGAGAAATGCAAGATATGAATCTAGAGTCATATGAATCCAAAACTATTATGCATCATGGGCTTAAAATGCTTGGAGAGGTGTAAGAGAGGAGTTAAAATGCCTGTGAACATTATGCAGATGTCTTTCTGAAAATGAAGGAATATATTTCTGGAGATGGGGAAATTCAGACTATGTTTATTTTATTGCTAGCCAGAACCATGTGGATGAAATAAAATATTTAGCTATATTCAAATTTCCTCTGTATTATCCACAACCCAGAAAGGCTCCAGAAGAGGGTGGATTGAGAATATGGCTGCTATAATGCAGTTGAATATATTTTAATGTTATACAAAATATTTTGGAGGTATTTGTTGAATATAGTATTATATTTCTTATTCTTATTTCAAAACAACTGATTTTAAATTTTCTATTTTTTTTTAATAAAAATTAACTTAAAAGAACATTTATGTATATTGAGCGGACTTTTTTCCTTTATAGAAAAATTGTTTTCTACGTTGGTCCTACATCAAATAACATCACTAGCAATGAGAATATCAGATACCACATATCTTACTTTTTCAACTTTTGGAAAGAAAAATTTGCATACATTATTTATCTCTGCCTTTTAAGAATATATTGTGATACTCCTACACAGCATAACTTTTGTTGAGTGAACACTGATGTAAATCTTCCACAAGATAAATGCAAGCAATATACAGATTGTAAAGGTCAGCTCTGCCAGTTTTACAAATGAAGATGAACCATATTATTTGTTTCAACTCTTGAGTGGATTCTAAATAGACAGCCTCAGGCCACTGATTCTATTGACTACATCCAAATCCAGCTACAAAAAGAAAAAAAAATTGCAAATATCACAAAATCACAGAGTGGCAAAGCTAGAAGAAGATTTAGACTTTTTGTATTCCATGAACTTCCATTGTAACCTGATCCAGGATAATGTTTTTATTGTAATAAAATAATAAAAAAAAAAAAGGGCTACAAAGGAAACCAAAGGATAATGGAAATAAAGACATATTTTTTCCCATTCAAGTTCATGAACCTTCTGAAGTTTATCCACAGAACCCTTGTATTTTAAAACTCTTGATCTGGTGCAATAGAGGGATTTTTGAAAGACCACACAACTAGTAAATGGCAGAGTCAGGATTCCAAGTCAGAACTCTTAACTCTAAAGCCAACACTTTCCATTAAACATTACCTTGAAAGGCAGATGCAGAAATCACATAAATGAAGCATTTTTCAAACCTTTATATTATCTGTACTTTATTTTAGTTATTGTTTTCTTATATATAAAGACATATATGTATACATGTATATATGTGTGTGATATACATTTATGTTTGTGTATATATACATATATATACATATGTACACATCCAAATATACATGCACATCTCCATACAAATATTCTCACCAATATAGTGTTTTGATAATATTAGGTCTTTAGGTTTTATTGGATCATGTTAGGTTTTATTATTTCTTAGATCGTTTCCTAAAAAGTACCTAGTTTTTCTCTTCATTGCAACAACTCAAGTAAATCAATCAACCACTTAATTACATATAGGTCATATACTTAATTGGAATGATATTGCATTAAAATAATATTTGTATAGATAAAGGAAACATGGTCATTATATTATAAGCTCTTTGAGGTCAGGGACTGTCTTTTTCATATTTGTATCCCCAGCATTTTACATAGGATCTAACACTGAATAAATATTTATTGACTATTATTTGGCCCTGCCCCAGAAATAGTCTATACACAATCAAACAAGTTAAGAAGGAATTGATTTCAGAATTTAGAGGAATTGTATGTCCCTTAGGATGAACTACTTTGGGAGGAAGGAGAAGTCTTACTTTCAGCCACAAGTCTATACAATTGTTAAATTTTAAAATTTAAATTCTTCATCTTCTCATGGTTGTCTTGATGGTATCCTTGGATCAGCTGATGTCAGCATCTGCATCGGGAACTAGGGACAGATTGATACACATTTCTCATGTCTAAAGAGAATCTCTTAAGCACCCTACAACTGGGACAAAAGGATGTCTAGTAACCAGGGGCTGAGTTGTCCCTTTCTACATGTGCTCTCCAATAAGAGAATGGGCTCTAAATTTGAGCCACTTTCCCCTGTATTCCATATGTTCTCATGACAAAATGTGTCACAGATATTTGAAGGGGAATGTTTTGTACTATTATTACTGTATTACTTTAATAAATAATTTTTTCAAAAAGTTACTTAAGATTGTATGATTAGTGTAATTTTCAACTGGTAATCTTGGCAGAGGGATAGGAAGAGGAGAGTAGATGAAGGGGAAGCATACTAATGGGAGCTCAAGCCAATGACATCAGAGAACGTCAATACTGACTGCTATGGCGTAGGCCTAGATCTCTAATGAGTATATATATAAGTTAGCTAAGTGCTAGGAACCTGGCTCATTCGCAGGAATGGAAGAAGAAACGCTTTTTGGAGCTTATATGGACTACATAAGAAAAACTTCCTTACAGAACTACCATAAAATTAACTAGGGAACCTTGGAGGGTAGAAGTTAATGTCACACTTGAGTTTTTAAAATGGAAGATAGATGACCACCTATTAGAAATGTTATAAGGGAAACTCTATAGTCAAGTTCATATTGAAGTAATTGTCCTTAATATTTATAGCAGCTCTTTTTGTGGTATCTAAAAATTAGAAATCAAGATGATGCCTATCAATTGGGGAATGGATAAAAAAAGCTATGGCACATGACTGTGATGGAATGTTATTGTGCTATAAGAAATGTCAAACAGAATGATTTCAGAAAAACTTGGAAAAACTTACATGAACTGATGCAAAGTGAAGTGAACAGAATCAGAAGAAAATTATATACCGTCATAGTAATATTGTATGCTGAAGAATTGTGAATGACTTAGATATTTTCAGCAATACAATTCAAGAAAATGCCAAAAGAGTCTTTTGGTATATTTTTGGTAGAGATAACATACTTCATCTATCTCCAGAGAAGAAAACTATTGCTATTTTTCACTTTCTTTCTATCTTTCTTTCAAATTTTTTTTCAAGTCTTCTCAAACAGAATGACTAATATAGAAAGGCTTTACTTGATTGCCCATGTATAAACTATATTGGAGCTTACTGTCTCAGGAAGGGAAAACGGTAAAGAGGGAAAAATAGAATTTGGAATTCAAAGGTTTTTAAAAATGTTTAAAAATATTTTTAATGTGTAACTGAGGAAATAAATAAAATGATGTTTTAAATGAAGTATGTCCCTTCTATCCTACCCTGACTCTGTGTTTATGTGATATTCTAAGAAATAGCACAGGCAAAATAGGGATTGAATGAGAAAAAGCAATACAGCTAATGAGCTGCTAAGGTAGGATTTGAACTAGAAATCTAGAATCTAGAAACTCCTAATTTCAAATCCAGTGCCCTATACAAAGTAGGTAGTAAATAAAATAATTTCTTTATTTTTATCTACAGGAGCTAAGTCAGCTTGTTTACAAAACAATATTTTACAAGGCTGACTCAAATATTTTAGAATATAGTTGGTGATCCTGATTTTACTTTATCTGAGGGGGATTTTAATTTTTTAATTCTTATGCATATTTTTCCATTTTTTGCATCTACTTCATTTTCAGATATACTCTACCTGCCCTATCCAGGGAACTAGCTCTTGTGACAAATAATAAAAATAAAAGGGGAAGAAAAAATTGTTCAGGTAAATTAAACAACTCACAGAGTGAATCTCAGAGGATATGCAAAGTTCTACACTCATAGTCTCTGCAAAGAAAGGAGGGAAAATACATTTTCTCATATCTTCTCTGGTAAAACAGAAAGAGAACTGATTGTGAAATTGATGCTTGCCTGGATTCCACAGGAGATTATGCACTCATGCTTCTATATTGACTTAATTAATGAGTCAAAGGAACTGATTCTGATTTTTGGTGATTGTGCCATACATGATAAGAATGTGGGCTGATAAATCCCTAGTCTGGATCCCACAGAATTGTCTACATATACAAGGATTCAAAGGTAGCTAAGGGTAGTATAAAAACCACCAGGGGGCAGAAAACCAGCTTTAAGTCCTGGTTCTATCATACACCACCTTTATAACTTTGGGCAACTCTAAGGCTCAGTTTCCTCCTCTGTATAAGGAGGATAATACTTGGAATACCTATATCTCAAAATTGTTGTGGTAAGGAGTCAAGGCATAGAAGAATGAAGATAAAAATAGATGCAAAATTTCAGAAACACATTGTCCTTGCCCTCATGAAGCTTACACATATACAAATAATATTTTCTTGGAATGTTGTTAGTGAATTGAGAGCTGTGAGACTTTTGGGGAATGTTTTATATCAACTATTATTACTGTTTTTGTGTTGTTTAGTTGTTTTTAAAATTGTATCCAATTTTTGGCTTCATTTTGGAATTTTCTTGGAATTGTCTGCTATTTCCTTCTCCAGCTCACTTTACAGATAAGGAAGCTAAGGCAAACAGGGTTAAGTGACTTCTCCGAGCATCACATAGCTAGTATGTGAGGCAGAATTTGAACACAAGAAGCAGAATTTTCCTGACTCCAGGTCTTACACTCTATCCACTGTGTCATCTAGTTGTCCCATTACTATTGTACTGCCATAGTAAATATCCCTTCTAAAAATGATTTAATTAAGACTAGCTGACATCTCAAGGCCTACCTTCTCCTTGGGAGGAGGTGTAGTCCTATTAATTTAACAGTTATTGGGGAAGATTTTTTATGTACTGAGAATAACATGTCTGTCATAGAGCTAATATGTATTTATATATTGCAGGGGGGGGGAATCAGAATTTGAATCCTGAGCTATATGATACTATGTTAGGCTCTCTGTAACCACTAGGAAAAAGGGGAAGAGCAGGGGGAGAAGAACTTTTTGCATCAGATCTGTGATTTATCTTACTTGCCTATGGAACTCCTAATGAGGAAACTCCTTTGTCCAATGCAAATCAGAACCTGATTTACAACTATTAGTTTTAGAGAAAGATTTGGACATTGAGAGGTTGAGTTATTGACTGGGAGTCAATTAACTAGATAAGCATAAATACATGATAAATGCTTTGAGAAGTACAGGACAAAGTGCTATGTGACATACAAGGAGTAAAGTTGTTCCTATCAGTAGCAAATCAGGGGAAAGTTTATGGAGGAGGTTATATTTCAGTTAAAAATAAAAGCATTAAATAGGAATTCTATGAGCTGGTAGGTGGTGGTGTGAATTATGTGATGAGATTGGAGTCAGGAAGGCCTGAGTTCAGATTTAGTCTCAAACATTTACTAGCTAAGTGACTCTAAGCTGGAGAAGGAAATGGCAAACTGCTCCAGTATCTTTCCCATAAAAACCTCAAATGAGGTCATAATGAGTCAAACATGACAGAACAATAACAAATTGAGATAAATTTGGAAAGGCAGGGTGGCTGCCCGGTTATGGGCAGCCTTGAAACAAATCAAATGAGTTAAACTTTACTTGGAAATCAATAGAATACTACTAAAGATTTTCTTTTTGTTTAAATAAATTTTATTTATGTACTTTGTTTTT
The DNA here is from genome assembly GCF_048593235.1 of Sminthopsis crassicaudata. Taxonomy (NCBI): domain Eukaryota; kingdom Metazoa; phylum Chordata; class Mammalia; order Dasyuromorphia; family Dasyuridae; genus Sminthopsis; species Sminthopsis crassicaudata. The sequence goes on along the minus strand of NC_133619.1, from coordinate 328,282,193 downwards.
ATATCTCCTATATTAGGAGAGTCAAACTCAAATACAAACATATCAATTAACAATATCTATACTTTATTGTCTTTTTATTTGAGTATTTTCCAATTACATTTTAATCTGGTTCTACTGTAGTTTGGAGCGTTGCTGTGCAACGAGGCCTGAGAGCCACATGTTTGACACTTCTGGCCTACATTTCCCATTCAATCCCCATCCTTTCTATGAGTCAATTAAAGAAATAAAATAAGAAGCAAATAAAGTCATCCTTTATGATTAGCAATAAAAAGGGAAATAGGTAGAAGAATGCAGTTCAACAAAATTAACCAACCAATTGAAAATGTCTGACATTATGTACAATATTACACACTTATAGTCTCCCATCCCTGTGAGGAAGGGAGATTCATGTATTTTCTCTTTTTTTCTTGAGCCCATACTTAGTAACTGAAATAATATTTCCTTAATTTTAATTTAATAACAGATAACTACACTATTTGTCCTTTAACTATATATACTCAATATCACTAACATATATCATTAGAGTTTCTGATGTTCAACTTTTAGCCTTGGACATCCTATCATATTAAAGATGGGATGAATGAAGCACTGGTACTTCCTAAAATGGTGGCAAACGCAATAATAAAATTTCTTTCTCCCCTCTCCCCCCAGGAGCAGTGCACAAAGGAAACTACTTAAAACAAAGAAATGAAAGCATGTAATTTGAATCTAAGCAGACAGTCTACCGATAGAAGGGGTGGGATTTTCAGTTTTTAAAAGCATCATCTCTGGGAAGAAGCATCCCTCTATTCATATGATCTATGGGGAATATCCATTTTGTAAACTAATGCTCTTCAGCATCTGAATGATTCACAAAAAATCGATTTTGCAGTTGATCTCCATCTGGGCCACAGAAGAGATAATTCACTGAGCACTGAGCACTGTTAGTGAATCATGGAATTGTCTCCTTTTATGGTGACCATGCCCTTCATGATAAGAATGTGGGTAAGTGAATCCTTAGTGTTACACAGAGCTATTTATTTCCATCTATTGGGATGAAAAGGAGTTTGGGAATAATGAAAAAAAAAGAGCGAAAGGTATTGGGCTATGGGGAAGGGACCAAGAAAACCCATCCTTGAGGTCTGACTTAATCATATATTATCGTTATTAGGAAGGTTACAAGTTATAGTGGAAAAATCACTGATTTTGAAGTCCAAAATATACCCCTAATGCCTAAGGGGTGTAACCTAAGAGAAGTGTCACATAACATCATGGAGCTTGAGTTTTTTCATCTTTAAAAGAGGGGATTGGATTCAATGATCTCAAATATCCCTTCCAGCTCTAGATTGCAAGTCCTATCCTATTATGTCTGTGGGAAAATTGCCTAACCTCATTTAATATTAGTACTTCTGCTATAAAATGGAGATGACAAAATTTGCACTTTATAGAGCACAAGGTTGGTATGAAGAGATAGGGCATAGATTAAAGGAACTAGATCTGTGATTCCAATGCTAAAGGGTACTTTCAGATGAGAAAATTCCCTCTATCAATATAGTTTGACTCCTTGTCTGCAACTTACAATCTTACAGAGTTGCTTGGAACTCTGAGAACTTTGAGTTATTTGCCCAAGACCCCAGAGATGGTATGTATGAGAAGTGGAATTGGAAGTCAAGTCTTTCTATATTCTAATTCAGCTCTTTAACTATTCTATTATACTGACTTTCCAAAAAGTGAGACAAAGCACTATAAAAGTGTATGATGCTTCTCTTTCTATATGTAGCTTAATTGCTGAAAAAAGAAGGGAATGAAATTTTGTATAAAGGAAAAGGATAAAATCAATTTGAGAAGGATGGTATTGCTCTTTTTTATAAGTGAATAGTTTAGTTATTAAAATGAGCAAAAAACTTTTCTATATTAAAAAATTAATAGAATTTATATGTGAAAAAGATGCTTTTCCATTAAAATATCAGAAAAGATACAAATTATTTGAAGGACTAATAGAGAACTTTCCTTCAGATGAATAGACTGAGAGAATCTATTTCAAGGTAAAGAAGTAACAAGTGGTGGGGCATTGTGGTCCCTCAGTTTGGAGTCTGTTTAGTCTTCTTTTTTTTAGCTTTAGAGGTTAAAACTCACAAAAAATTCTAAATCAAAGAACTATTTGGAGACTACAAAAGGATTAAATAATCTTAGTTTCATAACTAACAAAAAAGTGGACTTTATAAGCTTTATTTAATAAGGGAAAGACAAATCATTGACCATCTCTCATCTTGGGTAATTGACTCAGAATTATCCAATCAAGAAGTCATAAATAAGTTTTTTGAGAAGTACATAAAAGATGGAGAATGTTGTTTCTGACAGTGAGTCAGGAAAGACTTTATAGAGGAGGTAGCATTTCAGTTAGAAATTAAAGGGTGGGTAGGAGTTCAATAGGTAAAGAGAGAGATAAGTGACATTTCAGACATAGAAGAAAGTGTGAACAAAGATAGGTAGCCAGGTGAATGTTCAGTATGTTTAAGCAACAGAGATTAGAGTATAGAATATATAGAAGAGAGAAATTTAGAAAAGTACAGTGGAACCAACTATGGAGGGCCTTGAATGCTAATCAAAGAAATTTGAACTTTACTTAGAGGGTGATATGGAACCACTAAGGATTTTCCAGTAGAGATTTTCCAGATGCAGCAAAAGAAAATTAGTTTGGCATGATGTGTGAAGGATGAATTAGATGGGGGATGTAGTAACTGAGAACTGAGAAATCTATTAGAAGGTTGACATAATGAGATATAATTAATATTTAAGCAATATTGAACGTATTTTCATTTTTCTTTAATGATGAATGATTCAGAAAGCAATGGGTTCTTCACGGCAATACATACAACATAGAGCTTAGCTATAAATAAGATTATTTTATGAAAAACTAAAATAACTTTTCTTCAAATTATTTTCTCTTTATCACTAAAATGTTATTTTTCACTAGGAACAGAAGTCTTTTTGTAAAGCTTTTAAGAGGTTTTGGGTAATCTCTGCTATAGGTTGTATGCTACAGAACTATCATTCTATAGTGGAATGAACAATAGCTTCAGAGTCAAAAAGCATGGGTTTATATTCCAGCTTTGTTACTGTCTTGTTACTGTCTGTCTTACTGTCTTCATCTCTTCAGGTCTTTGTTTTCTATCTTGAAATGTAACAATTAATTTGACTTCTATAGTGGATATTAATTCTCTTATAAATCTCTCAGTTTCCATTCATTTTACTATAATATCATTGTCAACTTTATTAATTGAATATAAAGAAATATTTTCTGCCATTTAGAAAATTTGCATTTATATATTTTTGTTTGTTTTTAATTTTATTAATACATTTTGCTTTTAAATAATTTTCATTTCTCAGTCATTTCATTCCTCTCCCTATCCTTGAGAACCTGCCCTTATAACAAAGAATAAAATAAAAAAGGAAAGAAAAAATTAGTTCAGCAAAACCAATGAACATATCAACCAATTCAACATCATTTGCAGTTTTCCACATACAAAGTCCCGAAACTCTGCTAAGAAGGGAAGAATGTATCTTCTCACATGTCTTCTTTAAGGAGTTCAAACTTGGTCATGATTTAGTAATATAATAGTAATAACTAGCATTTATACAGTGTTTTAAAGTTTCCATTTTTTACAGTGACATAATGGATAGAGTGCTGGGCCTAGAGTCAGGAAAATTCTTTTTCATGAGTTCAAATCTGGCCTCAGACACTAATTACTTGTTGTTACTATTCTTTCCAATTATATTTTAAAATTATTATCATGTGTGTTGTTTTCTTTGTTCTGCTTACTTTATTTTACATCACTCCATATATGCCTTCTCATATATCTCTGTAGTCTTCATATTCCCTTATTACAGCAGAAAAATGTTCCATTACAACCATGTATCACAGTTTCCTTAGCCATTCCCTAACCTGAGTCAATTCCCACTTTATACACTAACTAGCTGAGTAACTTGGTCATTGCTTCATTTCTGTTTACCTCACTTTCCACATCTATAAAATAGAGGAAAAATAGCATTTACTTTCCAAGATGAGGATAAAATTAATATTTGTAAAGAAGTTTCAATTATATAAAACTCTTCATTACCTTATTTAGGGTTTTCTTGATAGATACTGGAGTAGTTTGCCATTTCTTTCTTCAGCTCATTTTACAGATGAGGAAACTGAGACAAACAGGAGTAAGTGACTTACCAGGGTCACACAATTAGTAAGTGTCTGAGACCAGATTTGAACTTATGGAGAAGAATCTTCCTGATTCTAAGCCCAGCACTCTATCCATTGTGTCATCAAGCTTGCCCATAAATAACTTTGGAAACCTTAAAACACTATAAAAATAAATGGTTATTACTATTATCTATTAATTGTATAATACTTTATCAGTAACTAAGGGTGATGGTGTTAAAAGCTTGTCAATAATTTATCAGGTCAAGAGTAGAAAATGAACAATGATGACCAATGAAGACCTTATTGCTAACAGTAAAGCAGTTTTGTGTAATTTAGATGTTACTGAAGAGACCAAGGATTTCAAGGCCTGTAGCTGCCCCAAGCTCTTTGGTTTTCTTATATTTCTCTCAGCTGGGCTTTTGTAAGTATAGGCTCCTGCTTCACACTGTGTATATTGGTGAGAGAAAGTGACTCAGATTTACGTGTGGACTGTAATATTTTGATAATTATTGCATTTGACTCATATTGGGTCACTGTGCTATTATAATTAATCATTCTTGTTTATGTATTAATTTTAACTAAATGCTTTTTTTTACTTAAAAGCCAATGGTTTTATGGTGGTTTATTTTTGTACAAATAGGAAGCATATAGGTGTGGGCTCAAGATCTACAGTGGTGAGTAATAGAACTAATCATAGGTACTTGGTGGTGTCTTTTTTCTGACAAAGTGAGGACAGGTAAGGATGAATAAACCAGGACAGAGAACAAGAACAACCAACATGTTCTATGTAGTGTGCTATATATAAATGTAATTTTTAAATCACTTTCCAACACCACTATTCAAAGCATAGCCTTTTTTTTTCCAGGTTCATTTTTGATGCTTTAGTATTTTAAATAGGGAAAATATGTTACCAAAAACAACTATGGGAGCACCAATAGTTTCACTTACCATAGATTGCTCTTAAGAGTATGAAGTATACTGAAGGTTTTTGAGAGGGTCATTTGTTCATAGTTATGTAAATGAACAGGATAGCCATCTTTGGCTGTAGAATCTTGCAACTCCTCAGTTTTAGAGACCTCAGCACTGAAAGCAGATACTGTTCAAATACCTGCAAAGCTAAACACCTATCACAAATCTGCTGCCCTAAGGTATCAGGGATAAATATGGTTGTTATCCCTAGTCAACATTATTTTTTTTTCTTCCTCTTTTTCATTCAGTTGAGACATACTACATCTTGTCAAGTGATGTATCTGCAAGTCAAACTTCTTTGGACTATTCTGGTGATGCACATTAATTAAAAAAAATTACTCTGGCCTCTAGGATTATACTCCCACAGATAGTAATGGAAACCTGGATTTTTTTCAGTTGTACTGAGCTTAAGCTGAAAGCTCCAATTGACCATTTCACTGAGATCCAATCCTACAGAACAAAGTTCATTTGCTATCATTCCAACATTCACAGAATATGGCCTACCCCACAACTTTATTTGAATCATAATCTTTAAGGAATTTGAGTGACCATCTTTCTGAGGTCTTCATAAACAAATAGCCCATCTATATGTCAATAATTTGCTTTTCTAACTCTCTTGGTCTTGAAATTTTCAAATAATGAACAGAGATAGTTAAGTGTTAGCCTCATTCCTCATTCTTTTTTGTTTTCCACGGAAAATTTTGGGAAACCATGTGTTAATTTGGTTCTGCTCTGGTTCATAGAATAGTGTATCTCTCCTTTTGGTTTTGTTCAGTCATTTTTCAGTAGTGTCAAACTCTTTGTGATTTCATTTGGGGTTTTCCTAGAGAAGATAGTGGAGTGGTTTGCCATTTGCTTCTCCAAATCACTTTTCAGGTAAGGGAACTGAGGCAAAAAGGGCTATTGGACTTGCTCCAAGTCACCCAGTGTTTGAGCACAGATATGAACTCAGGGAGTATGCCTGACACTAGTTTCAGCACTATGGAGCCATCTAGCTTCTCCTCGCTTTTTAGTAATATTAATATTACTAGCTTACACTCCTCCTCACTGAGTTTCTACTTTCAGTCCCTCCCTGTCTCTGTCTCAGTACTTTGTCTCTCTTCTATTACACTGACTACCTTACTTCACTATCATTTTCATCTGTCTTCTGAGTTATTTTCTTTTCTTCCTGCAAAGCTTTCCTTCTTTCCTTCATCCAATGAACATATTTTTAAAAATTCTTTTAAACTTTTTGTTCTAAACAAAAACCAAATAAAAGTAAGCATTTCCATACACAGAGTAGAACAAGTAATTGGGATTGTACATGAAACCATGAATCTCTATTACATATGCTTTTCCTTTTAAATACATAATGAATTAAGTATGGTACTTTCAAAACCATCCTGTTCTTTTGTGTTCTCTTCTATGCATTTTGTAAATGCCTCAATGATCTTTCCCTTCACTCCTCCTTCTCTTCCTTCCCCTCTCCTTTCCCCCTCCCTCCTTTTCTCCCTTTCTTCCTCTTTCCTCTTCCTTTCTTCCTTTTTTTTTTTTTTTATCAATAACTTCCCTCTCCCCCCAATTCCCTCTCCCGATTTCAAAAAAAGGAGGGGAGGAAATTGTAACAAAAAATGATTATTTAAGTAAAAAAATCTACATATTAGTCATATCAAAAAACATGTGTCCAATTAATATTTGATAAGACCCTACTATGTATGAAGCATGAAATGCTATGGGAGAATACAAAAATCAAAAAGACACAGTTCCTGTCATCAAAGGTACTCTTCAGTTTAGTAAGGGAGATATAAAATATGAATATATATAAATGCAAAGTAAGCTCCCATTTCTCTGGTTCACTTCCATTTTTCTGTCTTCTTTTCTCAGAGGATCTTTTTAGCCTCTAGGTGTATGAACTGCAGTCAGAATGTTCACAAACTACTTAAACTTCAGATTTTCTTGGGTCTTCTTAGCATTTAATGCTCTCCCTAGACTTCTTTTCCATTCCCTGTTTTCCAAGATGGCAGTTCTTTAATATGCAATCACATTTGGATCAGTGTTTTAATAAATGTGGATTTGTCAGCAGCTGAGAATCCTTTTTCTTTCAGGTAACATGTGATTTTTTTTAACAGGGATTTTTTTTTAACAGAAGGAATTGTATATCAAGTGATCCAAAGTGAAGAAACAAGAAATCTGCAACGATTTCTTGGAGCATCTCTCTTCCTTAACTCATTCATTAACATCTTCTAGAAACTAGTCCATAGACTGAAGAAAGAAGTACAGTAGAACCCAGAAGAGTGAGTCTGATAAAAGTAGAAAATTAGGCCTAGGGCAAAGGCCACTTGGAGTCTTCCTGAAGCAATGTCTCTACTGACTATAATTATTCTCTGAAGGAAACAGACTTCATCCAACCTTGAGAGAATATAATAAGGAGAAAATTAAGTAAAGGACACAAATTTGAAAATGGCATTATTAGTGATTCAGCAGAGTAATTGATTAAAATGGAAAAAAGTCAAATGAGCAGGAAAAATAAGAAAACATTCAAAGAAAGAATGTATCTCAAAGTCCTTTACAAGAAGGAAGACAGAAAATTTTATGGGGGAATGATAATATATGAAATTCCATAAGGCCTCTTGAAATGATAATGGAATAACTCCAAAACCTTCATAAGGATTCAGAAGAACAATCAAAGAGTCAATCAAAGAAAGAAATTTGAGCTCTTAAGGAATAAATCAGCAAGTCTAACCAGAGATTAGAGAAGATAGGACAAAAGATATTCTCTTAAATATGAAACAGAATCATAACATAAAAGTGCATAGACAGTAGAAATAATGAACCATTTTTAAACTGGAAGAATATATGAATTCTACAAGAAATGTTGGAAGCAGATAGCAAAATTTAAATCAAAAGATTCCATAGAACAGTCAGAGGACAAAATTCTAGGTTACAATCACCAAGAAACACAATAATCATTTTTTAGAACAATAACATTAAAGATGGAATAAGTTGGCATTCAAAATTAACATATCCAGTGTTAATAACAAAATAATTTGAATCATTATTTCAAAAAAACTTAAAATTTAGAAAAATTGCAAATGGGCCAAACAATAAAAAGTTTTAAATACTTTTGGATAGTGATGAAAAACTGAGAAATGAAATATTTAACTTCCTATGATTTAGGCTAGAAAAAAAACCAATGAGTTTGTATGTGGGGAAGTCTTTATTTTTTGCTTGATTTTCTTTTTTCTTTTTTTTTTTTTAATCTCACATTGAGTGATTATGAAAAGGTAAAGATAGACAGATGAGAGAGGGGCAGAGAAGAGAAGAAAATGAAGATGGGGAGAGACAGAGGAAGAGGATGAAAGAGAGATTGAGAAATTGAGAGAGGGGGGAAGGGAGAGAGAGAGAGAGAAACAGAGAGAGAGAATGGATCTTTATTAAGGTATACTATGTATCAGGTAATATGTTGTTTATTGAGGAAACAAAATATAAGCAAGCAAGTTCACAAACACCAACGAGGTAAAGTAAAAAGCATAATGGAAAAATAGAGTAGAAAGAAAAAGTGAATAAATATTTCAGGGGAAAAAGATTATCCTCTAATTAATAAATCAATGTTTTAAGTTGAATAATATCAAAGAAAGCTTCTGAGATGGAATGAATATAAATCACTGGGGCAGTAAGGGGACAGGTGTTGGATACTACAGGAACTTTGAGAGATCAACTTCTATAAAAGAGAGTCATGTACTTCAGTACTAATTCTTAGGGTGCAGGATTATTAGCTATTCAGGAAATGAAGGCTCAGAAAAGGTAAACTAGGGATTCATAAATTCAAAAGGAGGATTGAATGACATCAAAAGAATGCTAAGGGAAAAGACCCCATAACCAGGGTTATAAAACAACTCATTGCATCTTCCTGCTTCAATCAAGTGTTAGCATTCCTGGTAACAGATTCTCAAGTCAAGTCAGCAAGTATTTATTCAACATTTCCTATGTGCTAGACACTGTTCTAAGTACTAGGAATACAAACGTAATTTGAAAGAAAAGTAACCCCCAGTCTTAAAGGAGCTTACATTCTAATGGGTGAAGACGACATAAAAAAGGAAGTTGAAAAGTTAGTGTGGAAGTAGAAGATACATTGGGGGAATGATGGAGAAAGGAGTTTTAAAGAGTCAGGAAAGAATGAAAGAGTGAACATGGCAAGTTTGTCTCCATCAACTTCTGTCTTTCTCCTCTTTGTTTTTCTTCTTAATCTTGAGCTTTGTGCCCTGAAGCCTCAGTTTAGTGGACTTGACTGAAGCATAGTCAGTCATGATCTCAGAAATCAAAGGTCCATGTGATAAGAGCAAGAAGAGGTCAGAGGAGATGCCCTTCCTTGAAAGGGGAATTAAAGATTAATATCATCAAAATGGAAGAATCAGTAGGTTAAGATGGGACTGAGAAAATTAGATATCAAATTCTTGTCTGAACTATGAAAGATCTCACTAATGACTATTAATGCAACTATTTTAAATAAAAATCTTGCTTACTACAGAAATATATCCAGAAAACAATTCACTTTGAGCAAGTTGTATTTGTGTCATAGATCCAAAAATGTTTAACTTTAGGGAAACCATTAGCAACATTAATCATATAAATGACAAAGATTTTTAATTAATTATGTCAATTGATGCAAAAAAAGTCTTTTGAGAAACTATAGCATTTATTTATGTTTAAAAGTCTTTACAATTGGCATTATGAGAAATGGAAATTCACTAGAAGCTTTCTAAATACAAACAAGGAAAAAGCAAAAGGTACATTTTCTCCTCATTATTATTTGACATAATTTTAGAAATGCAAGCCACAGAAATAATAGAGGATAACAACATTGAAACCATAAGCTCAGTAAAGAAGAAAGAAAATTATTCCCATTTGGACATAACATGATATGTCCTTGGAAAACTCTTGAGAAACAGTGAGAAAACTAATTAAGATGATTAATCTCTACAGCAAGATTGTAGGGTATAAAATAAATCCACTAAATCCACTAACATTTCTATAATGTACATTACAAAAACTAGGAAGAAAAAAAAGAAATAACATACAAATATTTAAATACAACTACAACATGTTTTTTATTGATTGATATAAAAATCTTTTTTTAATAATAGCTTCCCATTTTCAAAATATATGCAAAAATAGTCTTCAACATTCACCCCTGCAAAACCTTGTGCTCCAAACCCCTCTTCTTCCTTTCTCCCCAGTCCTCCCTTCCATAGATAACAAGCAATCTATATAGGCCAAACGTTCACCTCCTCCAAACATATTTTCATGATTATTATGCTGCACAAGAAAAATCAGATTTTTTTTTAAAATGAGGAAGAAAAAAAGCAAGCACATAACAACAAAAAGATAAGTACACCATGCTGTGATGCACAACCCAGCCTTCACAGTTCTCTCTCTGGATGCAAATACTTCTTTCCATCACAAGTCCTTGGCCTGAATCACCCCACTGCTGAAAAGAGCCAACTCCATTAGAGTACAATATACTCTTTATGAAACAAAAGGCAAATAATTGGAGAGATTCATGGCTCATGTTTAGACAATACCAAAATAATAAAAATGGCCATACTTACAAAATTGAATTAAAGCTTTAATGATATGCCAATCAAATTATTAAAATTATTTTTGTCTAGTTTTCATTACTAAATAAAATAAAAAATTAATTTGGAAACACAAATGTTCTTGAATCTTAATGTAAATGAGGGAAAAAATGTGAATAAAGAAGCATAGCATTACCAAATCTCAAGCTATATTATAAGCAGTAGTTAAATAAATTATGAAATATTTGTTTTTTGTTTGTTTGTTTTTGCTTCTGATCATCACCTCCCTCAACAGCCCTTCCTCTTTAGAACCCCTCCCCCTTTCTTACACCTTTCCCTCAGTACTTCTGTTTTCCCTTATATTAGCCTTTCCCTTTTTTTCCCTTTTCCCCTCCTACTTTCCTATAAGGTGAGACAAGTTTCTCTGTGAAACAAAATATGTATGATATTCTCTCTTTGAGCCAAATCTGATGAGAGTAAGATTCATACAATGCTCATCCCCCTTCCTTCTTTCCCTCAATTAAAATAGGTCTTCTTTGCCTCTTCATGAGATGTAATTTCCCTTATTTTGCCTCCTTTTCCATCTTTTTTTTCAGTACAATCCCCTTTCCAGTTCTATTTTTTTCGTATTATCATAATAAAATCAAATTATACCCTCACTCTCTAAGTATACCCCTAACAGAAATATAGTTCTCAAGATTTCTTTTCTTTTTATCTTTTTTATGCTTCTCTTGAGTTCTGTGTTTGGAGGTCAATTTTTTTTTATTCAGTTCTGGTCTTTTCATCAGAAATAGATGAAATTCCCCTATATCACTGAATTTCCACCATCTTCCCTGAAAGATAATGCTCATTTTAGCTGGATAGCTTATTCTTGGCTGTAATCCAAGTTCCTTTGCCTTTCAGAATATCAGATTCCAGGTCCTTTGATCCTTTAAGGTAGAAGCTACTAGGTCCTGGATATTTAAATTATGGATCCTTGGTATTTAAATTGTTTATTTCTGGCTTCTTGCAATATCTTTTCCTTGGTGTGATAGTTCTGAAATTTCCTTGGAGTTTTAATTTTGGGGGTTCTTTCAAGAGATGATTGGTGGATTCTTTCAATGGCTATTTTATCTTCTGATTCTAAGACATCAGAGCAGTTCTTTATCATTTCTGGTAAAATAATATCTAGGTTCTTTTTTTTTTTATCATGTCTTTCACGAAGTCCAATAATTCTTAGATTGTCTATCTTAGATCTATTTTCCAGGTCAGTTGTTTATCCTAGGAGGTACTTCATATTTTCTTCTATTTTTTTTGACTGGTTCTTGAAATCTTATTAAATCATTCACTTTCACTTGTTCAATTTTAATTTTTAGTGTATTATTTTCTTCAGTTACCTTTTTTTTTAGCTCCTTTTGTATTTGGTCATTTGAATAGTTTTGTATTTTATTGTATTTCATGTATTCATTGCAATTTTTTCCATTTCACAAATTCTGTTTTTCATCAAATTGATATTTTTTTCATTTCTATTTTGTAAGGAATTATATGTTTTTTTCAATTTCATCAGATCTGTTTTGTAGAGAGTTATATGCTTTTCCCCTCTCTTTTTGCAAAGATCTCATTTCCTTTCCCTATTTTTTCTTTTTGTTTTTTTGCTCATTTTTTAAAGATTTGAAGTCTGCTCTTAACACAAAGGGGTGATAGCTGTTTTAGTTTGCCCTGGGGCAGTTCTGCTGATTGACTTCTGGTGCTGGGGAATCTTGGCTAGGCTCTGCCTTCTTCTGGGGATCAGTGGTTTACAATTTGCCTTTTGTAGAAAATCTGCAAGCTCACCCACTAGCAACCAGCTAAGCCTAAGAGGTTCACAGAAGATTCCCAGGTGTATTTTGACTCACTGCCCTTGCCCCGGGATTCCTGTGCTGTAGTTTGGCTTGGCAAACTGTCCCCCTGCCCATTTGAAATAGACCTGTTCCAAAGTTCTTCCAAGGTATCTTCTTCTGGAAATGTGTTGCACTGCAAATATTTGGGAGTCTGTGACTCCCAAAACAGTTTAGAGGCTTAATCTACTGTTAGTTTGAAAGAAGAGGTCACAGAAGAAAGAAAAGGTCATAGAAAGTCATGTCTGCTCTCTTCGATCTTGGCTCTGCCCCCTATTTTTTGATGTATAGAAATGTAGATTGATGGAACAGATGCAATATACAAGGAAGAAAAGCATCTAAAGACAATAGCCCAATGTGTGATAAAACAAATAAAATACAATATAAATTAATGGGGAAATAAATGAGTTTTTGTTGTATTGTTTTTGTATTTTGTATTGTTGTATCATTGTTGTATTTTGTTGTATTGCTATTGATGTTTTGTTGTTGTTGAAGTTGAAGCAATTGGAGTTAAGTGACTTACCAGACTCACACAGTTAGGAAGTATTAAGTGTCTGAGACTGGATTTGAACTCAGGTCCTCCTGACTTCAGGGCTGGTGCTCTATACACTGTGCCATCTAGCTGCCCTAATTTTTTTTTTTAATAAGAGCTACTGGAGACATTAGAAAATAATTTGGCAGAAATCAGATATAGAAAGATTTACATTATATAGCTATTCAGTTCAGAAAGAACAATGCAATCCGAATATGAGATCATATCATTTAAAAAAATACCCAGAAATGAATGAAATCACTTACTTTTCATAAGTATGACTAGGAGGAGAATTCTTAACCAAACAAGGGATAGAAGCAGACATAAAAGAAAGAAACAATTTTGAATGGACCAAAATTTTAAACTTTTTCATGAATAAAATTAATAACAGAATAGAATGGGGAAATAATTGCCTGAAATTTCATCAAATAAATCTGATATTTAAAATATTCAAGTAATTGACACATATGTAGAATGCCAAGAGTCATTCCTCCAATAATTAAGTAATCTAAGGATGTAAACAATTTTCAAAAGGGCTGTTGAATATAAATAAACACATGGGAACATGTTCTAAATCAACAGCAGTGAGAGAAGTCGAAATTAAAAGAATTTTGAGATTTTGCTTCAACCTCAAAGAAATAGGTCAAGTTTAAAAAAGATGAACTAAGCCATGTTGGAATAGTTTTGGGAAGATGCACTATTTGAAGAATTGTGAAGTTGTTGGATCATTATGGATTCCAATTTGAAATTATGCAAGAACAATAATTAAACTTTTGACCTAAGAACCCCAACAAGCATATACCCCCAAGGGAGTGAAAGGTAAAAACAAAGGTCCTATTGGGCAATACTAACAAATTAACAAATATTCATTTGTTAGTCAGTAGTGTCTGACCCATTGGAATCTCATTTGGTGTTTTCTTGGCAAAAGATACTGTAATAATTTGCCATTTTTTTCTCCAGTTAATTTTACAGATAAGAAAATGGAGGCAAACAGGGCTAAGTGACTCATTCAGTGCCCACAGCTAATAAGTGTTTGAGGTCAGATTTGAACTAAGGAAGATGAATCTTCCTGACTTTGAGCCTGATACTGTATTTTATTTTATTTTATAGCAACAATTTTTGTGCTAGCCAAGAACTAGAAACAAAGTAAGGTTCTACCTTATCACCAAGCTGTCTTTTTGCATATTCTTAGTGTGTGGATTTGTGTGCCCTATTTGAGCTATTGGTTAGAGCTGCAGTTAATTTCAGGGACCCTCTGGAAGGCAGAGCTAAATGAAGATTTCATTTAGTCAGGAATAAAGAAGCCCACAAATACTCATAAGAAACTGAGTGCAACAAACAATGAATTCCCTATGGAATTCAAATCCTCTTTATGGCAGTATTTAATCCTGCTGCCTGATCCTTGTCTTGCCCATTATTCTGAACCCCAATAATGGTCTAGACACCATTATGATCAGGATCTTATCTCTGATTCTTCAGTGTGCAATGCTAGCTTTGAGGCTATTTGGAGGCTTCATTTCTGCCCTCTTTCTGAGAAGGAATCTTCTAACTTTATTCTGATCTCACTCCTTGACCTTATATTTACAATGTGCCATGGAAGACTAGGGGCATATTGAGGAAAGAACACTTTACCTGGCAACAAGAAGATCCAGCTATGAATTTTGCCTAAGATGTCTTGTTAGCTACTTGTTATTGATGGTGGACTTTCATTCTTGAAGATGACCAGTGACATCCTGAAGGTAACGGCTTGATTTGCACTTGAATTGCATTTAAGTGAAACAGAGCTGCATAAAACTGGCTACTGGTCAAAAACTATGTCTAGGAAAATCACTTAATCTTTTTTTGAGCCTCAGTTTCCTCATCAATAAAATGAGGAGAATTGGAATTTATAGCTTCTGGATCAAAAATCTTTGATTTGATCCATATAGTCTTATGAAGAAAGAGAAAGACAGAGAGGCAAAATAGCAACTATTATCTCAACAGAATGGGATCCATGTGTACAAAAATAGTCATAGGAGCTGGTTTTTGGATTGGCAAAGAATTAGAAACTGAGAAGGGGGCTATTAGTTAGAGAATAGTTGAATAAGTTTATATATATATGTACATATATATGTCATATAAATGTGATAGAAAACAACTATGTAATGGGGATATTTCAGAAAAATAATTTATAGAATAATATTATTCTAAAGATAAAATTTGAAAATCTTAGGAACTCTGATCAATACAAAAACCATGCACAAACAAAAGAACATATGATGAATGGGCTACGTACTCTCTGATAGTGAAATAATATATTCAAAGTACAGATTAAGGCAAATATTCACACAGACATACACAATTGTGGGATTGCCTATATGCAAATACATAGAGTTGTGTGTATGTATATATGCTCATATATGTGGGTATATAAACACATAAAATTCCTGAATTGCCCCCTCTTTCATATATATACATGTACATATATGTATGTATAAATATGTAATTGGCCAGTTCAGGAATTTGTTTTTCTTATGCATTCTTGTAACATGGGATTTTGTTTGTCTTGCTTTCTCAATGTGGGGCATGAAAGAAGGTGAAAGAGAGAAAAGATGGATCTTTGAAAAAATAAAATTCAATTTAAGAAAAAAAATTAAAATAGAAGGGAACCAACTATCATAGGGTAGGTGGACTTAAGAGAGGCTCATGGCTGGTGTTTGAGACATAGGTATTTTGTAAGCTCAGGGAACAATTGAAGATTATCTACCTAGCACTCTGACAAGAGCAAAGCCATTTCCGGGCCTAAAGGATGGCTCATAACTGTGGTTTTTTTTTTTTTTTTTTTTTTTTCATTTGGTTATTCTAATTGACTATGAAGAATTGTCCTTAAAAAGAAATGTTTTCTTTGGTCCCTGTTCTTGTAATTGTCTCTCTCTATGTATAATTAATGTGATTGTGTACCTGAGAAAGGAAAATGAAATCTTTTGGAGTTTACAATCTGCCATCTTACAGCTACAGAAGCTGAGTCCCAGGGAAATTTCTTAGAGGAAAATTCATGGTGAACTGCTGCCCGCCATGAGCCCACAGATGGGAGAAGCTTCTTATATCATTTAAACTGCTGGTCACTAATTAACACTAACATATTGTGTCAGGCTGGGAACATCTGTAGTTGTTTGTGCCTATCTCCCCAAAATTTACTTTGTTAGCATTTCATATGGGAAAGATATTTTTCTAATGCAATTGACTCAAGTATCACAAAGGTGTTTCCCATGTCTAGAATGCTCTCCCACCTCCATCTTTGCCTTATGGTTTCCCTGGTTTCCTTCAAGTTCCACCTAAATTTCTTCTATCTTCTATAAGACTTTCATGATACTTCTGGGTGTCACCACCTTCCCTCTGTATCATCCCCAATTTATAGTCTTTGTGTATATACATATATATATTTCACATCTATATCCCCATTGAAAGTTGAGAACTGACTACGTGTGTGTGTGTGTGTGTGTGTGTGTGTGTGTATCAATCCATAACTTTTGCTGGGGTGATGATACTATAAAAGAGCTTGAAAGTCAATAATGCAAATATTGATACTTTGAACCTATGAGAGATAGGGGGTTAGGTTTCTGCAACCACCAAAAACTATAATCTTTCACTAGAGATTGCTAAAAATGCACTTTTTTGCATACAATTCTTTATAACAAAACATTAATTCTAATATCTTTCTAGCACAGTAACCATAAAGTAACCTATAAAATGCAAAATAAAATTGGCAACATGAAAAATATTTTTCCATTTGTAATTCCCTAGACTTCTGTGACCTTTTGTGCTAACATCTCAATAAAACAAAAACAAAAATATTGATTTCAAAAAATATACACTTTTCATAACACAAATTCTATAGTACTAACAAATATTGCACAACAAATAAAATTCTTAAAATTAAGCCCAAATCTTACCTCCCACTGTGCCAGAGAGCAGTACAAAGATGTACTGTATACTAAACTGATGTAAGCCTCTCAACCTTGGCTTCCACCTTAAAACTTAAGGGAGAGATTTCTAGGACTTTAGTCACGAATTCAAGATATTACCTCCACCACTGTCCTTCACAGCTAGTAAATGGCATAGAAGATCATAAAAGACAGTATCATCTCAATTACTACAAACTTAGCTGCTTTTTTCATTTTTTTCAATTCCCTCACTGTGCATTTAAAAGATTACTTTAGCACTTTCTAAAAGCGAATTCACAAATGCTTTTAAAATACTTTCCTCCTTTTGTGGCTATAATCAATCATCCATTTGCTACCACCAAACTTTGAATGATGGCAGTCACAGATATTTGGCACAAAGTTTATCTAACTCTTTTATTTTCTCACTACACTGCTTCATTGACTTTGCATGCTTGGGTTTAGAGCCCATATGATCAGCACTACACTTTGGAGAATAATTGCAACACAAAACTAGTGTTAAATGTAAACAATGAAAATATGCAAGAAATGGACAGGGAGATTTTTATAGTAGTAGGGTGAACAAGAGCAGTGAAGAATCTAGTCCAATACCAACTGCTCTACAAACTTGTGCATCTGGCATCCTTAATTTTTTCTTTACTCCACATAGCCAAGAATGTTCATGGTTGCCAAATCAAAAATGAAAATACGATTAATAATAAAATCAATTGAATGCTTGAAGTCAGGAAAGTTGAAGGCTAGAATGTTGAGGATTAACTGTGTGTGTGTGTGTGTGTGTGTGTGTGTGTGTGTGTATATATATACATACACACATATATGTGTATATGCATTGTCACTCATTTGAATATAAGCTTCTTAAGGAAAAGACAGTTTCATTTTTTTTGTCTTAGTAAACTTAGGGCCTAGAACAGTGCCTATAACATGATAGGCACTTAACAAATGATGGTTGATTGATAGGTAGAAGGAGGAAAAGTTTGGTCCCTGGCTATTCAGAGCATCCATTTGCATTGCCCCTTTTAAGTCTGATAACAGTCCTATTTACTTGGTATTTTGCCTTAGAATTGTCCTTTCAATTTAACAACAATAGCAAAAAAAATCCTTTAAAATATTAGACCATGCTTATTGTAAAAAATGAACAAAACACATTCCTCCTCTCCCCCAATTCACCTAAAACAAAACCCCCTGGACCAAATACTGTCACCTCTATGACCTTAGATTAACATTTCATCACTTAAGTGGTAGGAGAAAACTCTTCTTTTTAAGAGATAAGAAAAGCTATTCCCATGTCCTGGAGGATGAAACAGCATAATCACCAATGATTATTGGTGCTCTTCCTAGTTTTTAACTGATCCTGCAATTAACACATCCTGGTGGGCTGTCACTTGGTGGCAATAAAATGTCAAGATTGGCAGCAGCTGAGAGGGCCCAGACATAGGTTTGACAGCAGTAAGAGGTTAGCACAAATCCCCAAGCTACCATCTTGTATAAAAATAGAATCTATTACTTAAAGTAGTAGGAACTTGTCAGCTTGCTAATATGATACAAATTCAGGAAAGAAAATCTTTATAGCAAACTCAAAAGAAAGAACTTCTACTTCTCTGGCATCTTAACTATTTATAATATATTTTTTCTTTAACATAATCTTATCCCCAGGCCTATAGAAAAGCTTTCTTTTTAGTTCCCTTATGATTTCTCTTTATCTTAGTCTCAACCCTCTGGCAACATCTCTTTCCAAGAGGAAGAAATTATCTGCTTCTTGAATTGGTGAAAAGAGTAAAGCATCTTCTCTGCCTATGGGCACAAGCTGTCTGCAAAACTCCAGAATATGGAGTGAACCATTAAATAAAATTAATTAAATTAAAATGTAATTGGCAAAATATTTAACAAAATAAATAAAAACACAATACCAAGTAGATAATGTTAATTTGTGGTTTTCTAAATCATTATGAACCTGATAGGGATTGATATCCATTTTTTAAAATCCATATCTATTTGATGCCATTCTTCTATGCCTATTTAAAGTTAGAAAACCAGGCATGAAATCTAGTTCTGTTTCTTTGTAGCTATGTGGCCCTGGATAAATCATTTAATGTATCTGAGCCTATTTCCTTATCTGTAAAATGGAGATTATCACATTTCTATTATCTCCTTCTTAATATATAGTTGAAGAACCCTGTTTTGTACATTTTAAAGTGTAAATGTACTATTCTCATTCATGCTCTTCCATCTTTACTTTCTTAGAAAACTGACATAAACTATAAACCATGTTAGAAATCTCAATTATTATCATCTCTCAGTAATACAAGAGATATAGTTTACTCACTGTTGGCCCTCTCTTCACTGATATAATTTGCACCTTCTTTTTTTGTTCAAAATGGAAGGCAAACTCCAGTAGAGACTGTTTATTTTTTTCTTTGTATGCCCAATACTTGGCATGTAGTAGGCACTTAATAAATGCTTGTTGAATGAATGAGTCACTGTGTCTAAAAGAATTGATCGCTGGTGTACAACTTTCTGAGGATATGTTTCTTAGAACCTAAACTAGTCCTTTGGGATGGGCCTCATAAACTGGTTTGTTTCATGCTCTTTAAAAACACACACACATACACACACACACACACACACACACACACACACATACACACAACTTGTTAGCATCTTCTAGAACTTGAATTCTACAGATATGACCTTTTAGAACCTTTATGGGAATTTAACATTTTCTTTTATTATTTGGAATGCAGGGTTTTTACTCCTGCAAATTTTGCCTAATATTAATTTCACCTGATCAGAACCTGACTCATGGGATATGAAAATTGAATTAAAATTCTTAACTATTTCTTAGATAAGAAGAGAAAGAAAAATCTCAGAAAGAAAAAAAGAGTCCTTGGCAATATATAAATCCTCTTCCTCCATCAGCTTATTTGTGAACTCTCTAGATATAGTTTCCTCTCTAACTTAACATAGTTTACCTATAAAATTTATGTGATGATGTTTGTTTCTTTAGAGGACATACATGATTATAACTCTTTTAAACTAAATTCCTTCAACTTTTATAGCATTGAATAAAGTATGGAATTATGGATCTATTTTATCTTTAGTTTTTATGGTCTAAAAGAAATGTACAAAACTTCAACATGTAAATGATAATTTTTACATCACTCTGATGTAATTTTTACTGCACAAAAACTTGTGAGACACCCAGATGGAGTTCTGATTTTCTCAAAGGTCTGAAAGTATATTTGAGCATAGCAACAAAAATAGGGTTTTACCCCCATAATTTCTATATTGTGATAAATATACAGTTATTCCTTCAATATCACAGAGGTTAGGTGTAAAGGGCTAGAACTGAGCAACGCACTTGGATAATGAAGCACGTGAGACTAATTGCCAATTGGACAATTCCCTTTAGGTTGACCCTCCCTAGCTGTTCTGTGCTGACTTGATTGGTGGGACAAAGAGGGGCAAGTGATGTGTGTGGGAGGAGGAAGAAGAATTGAGACACAGACGCTGAGTCAGTCTCTCCCAGTGTTTGAGGGAGGAAGGTGTGTGTGCGGTTGCTAGGCCTAACCCCCTGACCTTGACCGTAAAAGATCAAGAATAAAGAGATAACGGCAACTGTCTGGAGACAACGGTTCTCTACAGGAAGAAGAATCTGTCTGAGAGATTTGAGTTGACACAGCAGATCTCCTCCCAGAGAGTGATCGGCAGCTTCTGGATACAACAGCACGTTACATATTGGCGTCCACAATGTGGGCAAGGACTTTTGCTTATCCTGACAAGGACTTATTCTGAGCCCTTCAGAGGAGCTAGACAGGACCATAGCAATTTGGCGATTTTGGCAATTTGATCCTGACTCCGGCTGATTTCTGGGAAGATAGAGTTCCAGCAGTTAGGGATGGGCATACTCAAGAAAATCCACATAAAATTTCTTGGTCCTTTCTTCATCCTTCTGAAAAAGTCTTTCAGCTTCATATATTGATATACAATCTTGATATACAATACCATACATATACTTTATGCAATTCTGAGTTTCTAAACTTTTTCTGTGTTATCTGTTGGCCTATGTGTGTCAATTGCAGCTTCTGCAAAACTTCCCTCAAATTCCCATTTAATTTCTTATGCCATCCCTTCATATATCAAAGCTTCAATGGGGAAAGTCACAATGCAGAAGGGATAACTGTATATGGCAGCAGTTATCTACCACATAGACTCAGAGAGAAATACTTTCCCCAAAACAACTAAAAGTTACTTCTTTGACATGATAAGTCAACAGAATAGATTTTTAATGATTTTTTTTATCTTTATGATTGTTAGAAGTTTGAGCCAATTATAATTATAATAATTGTGACCTTATTATTCCCCTCCAATTTTTGAAGGGACTTGTCTAAAACCACATACCTAATAATTACTTGCTTCCTCTCTGTAGTAATCTTAAATTGTTCTAGCCTATCACTTTATTCAAGCACATTAATTATCGTCTTATCGTACTGAACAATAAAGTAACTTGATGGGGAAAGCATAATATAGAAGGTATTTTTGGTTTATTATTTATTCTTACAAAGTGCTAACTCAGTGGAATTGATAAGACAATGGTTATCTAGTTTAGCACATGTAATATAATTCTACAAGAGTCACACCTATGATAATGTAATTATTTAGAGCATATAAGCTGGGATAAACTCAGCCAGACAGATTCATTTCATCTCCTTACTTTGTGGCAGTTGGAGGCTGGAGCACAAGCCCTCGGACTGAGACAGACTTCAAGACAGAGACGGTGGTCCTCCTGCCTCTTCCACAGAAACCAAGACATATTCTGGAGGATCTCAAAAAAGCTAGCCTGGGGCCTTAGGCAAGGAAACTAGATTGTGAAGGAGATGATAAGGAATTTGGACTTTAACACATGGCTATTCTTGTGGTGATTACTCTGCTGAAATGCAGAGGTCCAGATATCTCCAAAAAAACAACCAAAACACTACAGGGTAAGAGATTTTTCTCTCTGACTCTTACCATCTTTTGTGAAATGGCACAACAATTTAAAATGTGTTTTCTAAATTGACAGAATACTTGTAGTACATTAATTTATTAACATGTCTGAAACACACAGAATTTCCATTAGTCCAGCAACATATTCTAACATTTTGTTATTTTGTTCATTATTTCTGACTTAGTGATTTATGAGATGTTGTTAAAATCAGAGGAAAGGAGGCAGTTAGGTAGTTCAGTGGGTAGAATTTTAATGATCTATGCAGAGGTGTTAAACTCTTTTGATATAAGCAGCAAAGCAAAAATCCAGGAGTAAGCAGATTAAAAGTAATTGGGAAATGTTTAATGCAATAAATAAAAAAGCAATACAACATAGATAATGATAATTTGTGGTTTTCTAAGTAAGTATGCACTGGCAGACATCTGTTTCTATTTGAGTTTGACAGCATTGATAAAGCTTATTTAAGAGTTTAAAAATCTTGTTTGTTTGCTTTTGTTTTCTTGTAGTTTTGTTTCTTTTGTTCTGATTTTTCTTGCACAACATAACAAATATGGAAATATATTTAAAAGGATTGCACATATTTTTATCTACATTAGATACTTGCTGTCTTGGGGAGAAGAGAGGGATGGAGGGAGAGAGAAAAATTTGGAAAACAAAGTCTTACAAAAATGAATGTTGAAACTGTCTTTACATGTATTTGGAAAAATAAAATACTAATGAGAAAAAAAAGAGTTGATTTGAAGGCCAGTTGATACGTTTTAGCTCTGATACTCTCTAGAAATGGCAAACCAGGCCAGTATCTCTACCAAGAAAATCCCAATGGGGTCACAGAGACAGATGTGACTGAGACAACTGAACAATAACAAAAAATCATAAGCAAATCACTTGACATATTTGGACCTGTTTCCTTTTTAGTAAGATGGGGGAAATTACATTCTATTACTTCTTTAATAGTATATTATTGAAAAACCATATTTTTTTATATTTTAAAGTATAAATGTACTATTTTGCATGAGGCAGGGGGAATGAATTAGACCTCTATGATGAAGCCTAGACCAGTGGTGTCTTTTAATTTTTTTTTTAATAATAGCTTTTTGTTTTCAAAATACATGCAAAGACAGTTTTCAACATTTGCCCTTACAAAACCTTGTGTTCCAATTTTTTCTCACTCCCTTCCCCCCACCCCCTCTTAGACAGCAAGGAATACAATATACATTAAATGTGCAATTCTTCTATACATATTTTCATAACTATCATGTTGTACAAGAAAAATCAGATCAAAAAAGGGGGAAAATGAGAAAGTAAAAAGCAAGCAAACAACAAAAAAGTAAAAATCCTGTGTTGTGATCCACACTTAGTCCCCATAATCCTCTCTGGGTGCAGATGGCTCTCTCTATCACAAATCTATTAGACCTGTAGTATCAAACATGGGTCTCTATGCTTTCTCAGACTGTCAAAAAAAAGTTAAAAGGCCCTATTCCAGTCTAACCCTCCATTTTCCTCAGAGAAAACTGATGCTCAAAAACTTGCCCAAAGTTATATAGCTAATTCATGCCAGAACCAAAATTAAAGTCCATGTTCTCTTTGACTCTTATCATCTTTTGTGAAATGGCACAACAATTTATAATGTGTTTTCTAAATTGACAGAATACTTATAGTACATTCATTTATTAACATGTCTGAAACACACAGAATTTCCATTGGTTCAGCAACATATGCTGACATTTTGTTATTTTGTTCAGTGTTTCTGACTCAATGATTCATGGGATGTTGTTAAAATCAGAGTAAAGGAGGCAGTTAGGTAGTTCAGTGGGTACAGCATTAACCCTGGAGTCAGGAGATCTTGAGTTTAAATCCAAACTCAGACACTTGACATTTATTAGCTGTGTGATCTTGGCAATTCACCTAACCCTGATTGTCTTACCTTACTCTCCTTCCCCACCCCAACCCCTGCAAAAACAAAACAAAACAAAACAAAAAAAAGCTTCACAGCAGACAAGAGAAAAATAAAAGAGTCTGGACCATTCCTATAGTATGTTAATTGTGAAACTTTCCTTTGTAGTAGGGAGTGGGACAAATTCTCCAAGAAACATTTGTGAAAGACATAAAGATTAAAATATATTAAGATGATATCCTAATGCTAACAACTCATATCTGTATTGTAGAGTGGTTAACATCTCTGAGCCTCTTTCCTTATCTGTAAAATGGGGGAATCTTAGGCTCCTGTAAAGGATCTCAGGCAGAAGAGAAAGAAGTGTTTATTTAAGGAAGGCAATAATTTTTCTGATTTTGGCCTAGTCCTACTACATTCCATATTCAGATAGCAAGGACATAGATAAAACTGAGTAAATCCAAAAATTGAGTAAATTGTTCATCCTCCTTAGTTCAGATCTGGGCTCAGATACTTCCTAACTGTGTGACCCTGGGCAATTCACTTATCCCTGTTTACCTCAGTTTCCTCATCTCTAAAATGAGCTGGAGAAGGAAACAGCAAACCTCCAACATCTTTGCAAAAAATATTCTAAATGGGATCCTAAAGATAGAACATAACTGAACAAAAATGAGATGAAGTCAAAGCCACTTTCTTCTATTTATATTTACGGCTATTGAGCCATATCTTTTTCATCTTGTATTTGCAAAGACTTTACATTAATCTCTACTAATCTTCATCTTATTAGATTTAGCCCAATGGGCCAATCTGTTAAAATCTTTTGAGATCCTTGCTCTGTTAGCCAGGATATTAGTCATCCTTTCACATTTATGTCATATGTAAATTTGATAAGCAAAGGCATTTGGCTATGTCATTTAATGTTAGACAGTGCAGGTGCAAGCACAGATGCCTGCAATACTTTACTGGAAATCTCTTTGTCAGATGGCATGAAATCATTAATGTTCTCTGTTTGGACTCTGCCAATCAAGAGTTCCAAATCTGCCAAATTACTGTTATTTAGCTGACACTTCTCCATCTTGTCCATGAGATTAGCATCAGATTTGGTCACATGTTTTGCTAAAATATTGATAAATAATGTTGTTAGTGTTCTCTTAATCAATTAGTCTAATAATGACATTCATCAGTTAATCCACAAATGTTTGGAGTGGACCACTGCATTCCAGACATTATGCTAGGCCCTGGAGATATGAAGTACAAAGAATAAAGCAGTCCCTATGTGCAAGGAGTTTTTATTCTAATGGAGGAGACAATAAATATATGCAGCATAAAGCAAGGGGAAAAAAAGAAAATGAAGTTTGTCTGGCATGACCTATTTTTGATTAAATCACATTAGCTCTTTGTTATCACTTCCTTTTCTAGTTAGGCATTCCCCATCCTCCTAATAGTTTGTTCTAGAATTTTTCCAGCAAGTGAAATCAAGCTCATTGATCATTCACTCTCTTTAAAACAAAACAAAACAACAACAACAAAAAAAACCCTTAGGATGATATTTGTCCTTCTCCCATCTTGAATCATCACTCTAATTCTCCAACCTTCCAAAGACTATCGATGGTGGCTCAGTAATTACATCTTCTAATTTTAGGAATCTGAGATGAAGTTCACTGGGTCAGAGTGATTTGAACTCATCAAAACTCATTAGGTGCTTTTTTATTATCTTTTTACTTATCTTGATTATTTCCTTTTGTCATCCATTTTTATTCTGTCCTTTTCGATCTATATATTGTTCTTTGCCACAGAAGATGAAAGCAAAATAAGTCAAGCACTTCTTTCTTCTCATCATTTACTGAAATCATCATTCCATCCATCTCAAACCACGTTTCTATCCCTTCTTTCATTATCCTCATTCCACTAATACAGCTAAGAACTTCCTTCTTAGCCTCACATCATTCTGAACTCTAGAATTCCTGTGAATGTTCTTATAGATTCCTGGCCTGCTTTTATAATAATTCTGTTATCTACCTTAACTTTCACATTCTATATTTTTTTTCTTTCCACATAGAGCTTTGTTATCATTGATATGAGGAACTCTCTGGTGAAAAAACCTCTTCCACTGATACAGACTGATACAGGAACTCATCTGTAATTTACAGATTTAGAATTGCTTGGGTAGGGTGATCAAAGGATTAAGTCATTTGCCCAAGATCACCCAATCAATGAGTGGGAGAGATAGAGATAGAATTCTAACCCAAAGTTTTCACCCCAAAGTAGTACCATATATATACCATGCTAATCTGTCTCACCTGCTTTATGTCTTTTTAAAACTTAAATTGGTTGGTACATTTTCTGTGTACCCACATCAGTTTCTAATCTGTTGATCTTCAAGGGAATTATTTCTCTTTGTGTTTTCAGAATTTCATTCTTGGGACTTTCTCACTCTACCCAAGTTGACTTCCTATGACAAATATGGATGATATTTTACCTGCTGTTTCTCTGGATCCTTTGAAAGCTTATTTCCTAAAGAAAGAGTATATGTTAGACAATAACTGGCTTCCTTTCCTCCATCTAAAACTAGCACTCTCCTCTCTCCCTTCTCTCAACAATTCACAAAGGTGAGGAGCATTGATTTCCATCAATGAGGAGAAAGACCCATACTAACAGGCTTTGAGATGCAAGTTTTATTCCTTGAAACCATCCTATTTTAAATTCTGTGATACCACTAATAGGTAAGAATATACTTTTTATTAAATAAGATGATGAGAATTTTAATGATTTACATTATTCAAGTATCAATTCATTGGTTCCCAGACATCTGCCACTCCACCAAACAAGCTGCTCTTTTCTTTTCCAATATTCTTCAGAATTTACCATAGAATCATGAGATCTATGTGATAGAATTGTAACAGATCATAACAAAGACCTAGAAAAGACCTTAGAAATTATCTATTCTAATCTCTCCTTTTACAGATGAAGAAACTGAGGCTCAGAAATATCAGATGATTTGCCCAAGGTTACACAGATATGGTTTCTATCAGAGCTGGGATTGGAATTTGGGTCATTTGATTCTAAGTTTAACATTCTTTCCACTGTATCATACTGCTCCAGCTCAGCCTTTCTAAGCTTTATTTCTTTTTAAATTATTGGGTCCTGACTCTAATAGCTTCAGCTATTTCTAATCTCACTGTATTTTATCTCAACAAAATTGTGTGCTGTCCTATCATACCCATTCTCTGATTATATTCATTTCAGCTTGTATTTGCCTTTCTCAGCGAATTTCAGAATTGAGAGGAAACTAGCACCTATGTGAGAAAACCTTGTTTACATGCTCACCTATCAAGGAAAAAAAATAAAAAGCAAAAACAAACCAACAAACCAAGGTATCCCACATTAATCTATTAGCGTTATGACACCTTATCAGAAAATTCAAAGACGAGGGGAACCTTAAATACCAAGTTGTCCAGGAGTTCTTAACCTGTGAACTTATTTTAAAAATATTTTAATTTAATAATAAAATATTTCTTTCTCTGTGTATATATATGTATATATATATGTGTTTGTGTGTGTATACATATATATATATGTTTCCTTTGTAGAAAAATTTGTTTTATTCATGCATTTAAAAACAGGAGCTCATATACTTCATTAGGCTGCAAAAAAGATTAAGAACTTCTATTCTTGTCTAATTCCCCAGTCTGCTAGAAAAAGAAAACCATTTCAGTTGGAGAGGATGGGAGAAAATTGGAACACTAATGCATTATTGGTGGAGTTGTGAATCTAATCATCCTGGAAAGCCACTTGGAACTATATTCAAAGAACAACAAATGACAACTGGGCATATTCTTTGATTCAGCAAAACCATTACTAGATCTGTATTCCAAAAAGATTATTTAAAAAGAGATATGACCAATGTGTGCAAAAATGTTTATAGTAGCTCTTTTTATGGTGGCAAAATATTGAAAACTGAGGGAAAGCCCTTCAACTAGGGAATGATTGAACAAACTGTGGTATATGGATGTAATGGAATACTATTGTGCAATAAAAAGTAAGAAATAAAACAAGCAGATTTCAGAAAAAAAAAACCTGGAAAGATTTGTATGAACTAATGCAAAGTGAAATGAGCAGAACCAGAAAAACCCTAAAATAGTTTCAGAAACATGGTATGATAATAAACTATGAATGATTCAGATCTTCACAGCAAAACAATGATCTAAGACAAGTACAAAGGACTCAAGAAGGGAAATGCTATCTATATTTGGATAAAGAACTGATAGAATCTGAATACAAATTTGTTAAGGGCTTTGCCAAAGTGGGAAGGGGTGGGTCAGTACTCCAGAAGCCTTCATAGCTGTGAATCATAACACACTTGAAGGAATTGCAAATCAGCTTTTCCTGATGCAGATGTTGCTTGTGGATTGGGAATGAAATAAATTGGAGGCAAGAGGGAAGAGAGAGAAGTCTGAGAGAATGCAACTGCCTCTTAGTATCCTTATCATCCTCTCACATGAAAGGATCTATTCTGCCGGTCAGAATTAGATCCCCAGCAGCCACTAGCAAGTTGCTTCCATAACAAATGGTGCCTGACATGGGACACATGGAGCATAAGAAACACGTGAGAAATAAAGAAGCAGCAGCATTTGAGCTCTGTTCATGAGCAGGATCCTCTGAGGAGAGTTCCTTCAGTAACCATGGGGAAAGAAAGGGAGAAGAGAGCCAGGAAGACTTTTTCAGTCAGGGTAATTAAAATGGGCCAACACATCAAAGGGCCAAGCCAGGAGACTGATGAGAGACTTATGGAAAATACCTCCTCTGACTATAATCTTACTTCTTCATTTGTCAGAAAGTTTGCCTCTGTGATATCTCACAAGATTCAACAGTGCTATAGCATCTCATCCTGCAACCATCCAGAGGAATAGGACTGAAAAGACTTTGACAATGCTGTTTGCATTCCTCAGCATGCAGACTCAGGTAAAAGCCACTTCACAATATTGGACAAACTTACTGGCCATGCTGGGGGTGTGTATGTGAGATAATTGTGTTCCCATAAAACAAAAAATGGGAAATTGTTAGGATTATGCCTAAGTATGAAGGGGCAGGCTAATTCTCCAAAAGTCTTCACAGCTACGAATTATAACATACTTGAAGAAATTTCAAAACAGTCTTTACTGATGAAGATGTTGAAATAAATTGGAGGCAAGAGGGAAGAGGAGAGAAGTCAGAGAACGCAACTGTCTCTCGGTCTCCTTGTTTCATTATCATCCTCTCATATGAAGGGATCTATTCTGCTGGTCAGAATTAGATTTTCCAGCAGCCAGTAGCAAGTAGCTCCCATAACATGAAATTGAATCATTTTTTCACTGACTTTATTCTTTTTCGTGTTTTTTTCCTTTTTCTTTCATATAGAAGTATGACTTGCATGATAGATAGCACATATAAACCACAGCAAACTATCTTGTATCTTTGGAAGAGGAGAGGGTAGGGAGAAAGGAGAAAACTTTGCAGCTCAAAATCTTGTAAAAATAAATGCTTCAAATTTTCTTGAAGTGTAAATGGGGAAAATATATTATTAAAAAACCATTCCAGATACTTTTCCTCTCTGCAGATACATGATTCTGAAAAAAACCTGGCATGCCAACTAATGAACTAATTCATGGAGAGAGGAATGGACACCATTTCCAAAATTCCTCTAGCTCTGAGCATTTGGAGCCTGGAATCCAGATTAACCAGCTTACTCCCCAGAATCAGCAGCTCCAACCCAATTTATCTGAGCTCCTTAAATCTGTAAATAATAGCAGGACAACCAAAGCAACAGTTCTCCTCTATCCCCCCCAAGTTTTTTTTCATTTCTACAGACACTATCACAGTCTCACCACATAGAAATGTCATAGGTAACAACAATAGCAAGATGAGTAATTCATGATGCTTGAGCTTTTGAAATAGAAGCAACTATTATTGGTGGTTTTGATCCTTTATTTTTGAACCCAATGACAACATAGGCTAATATCAGAAACCTTTCAAGCAACTAGAGAAATGAGATGATGTAAACCTAGGGATTTTTGATGGCTAAGGGAGTGTCTCAGCTCTTTCAGCCCTCTCTGTTGTTAAACTAATTCTCAGATGATTGATTTACAGCTGAAAGGGACTTTGCAGAATATCTAGTTCAACACACTCATTTCACGATGAGAAAATTGAAGCTCTGAAAAATAAAATTACTTGCCTAAGATCACAGATAATAAATAGCAGAGATGAATCCATATCTTCCAACTCTAAACCCAGTACTTTTCCCACTGAATCACACTTCTCTGCAAGGAAATGTTGATGGTCTGTTTTCTTGAAAAATTTTCCCATTTTTATTTAATTCAAACCAACAACTTGTTTAAACAGCTCTGGTCAAAGCTTCTGTAATCACCTGCTAAGCTCTTACTTGTCCTTTAAAGCCTAATTCAAGCATTAGCTTTTCTGGAAATCTTCCTTCATATTTTCCTCAGAATTCAAATAAAATTTTGTTTTGAATCTGTAATACATTTACTTTGTATGACATTGTACACAATAATTTTTGTTGTTGTTCAGTTGTTTTGTTGTTTACTCACAT
Organism: Sminthopsis crassicaudata; assembly: GCF_048593235.1. NCBI lineage: Eukaryota > Metazoa > Chordata > Mammalia > Dasyuromorphia > Dasyuridae > Sminthopsis > Sminthopsis crassicaudata. The sequence continues at coordinate 328,251,702 of NC_133619.1, read as the reverse complement.
CTGCCTCTTCATAACCCTATTTGAAGTTTTCTTGACAAAGATCTGGATGGTTTGTCATTTCCTTCTTCAGCTTATTTGATAGATGAAGAAGTTGAAGCAGACAGAGTTAAATGACAGTCACACAGGTAGTAAGTGACTGAAGCTAGATTTGAACTCTTGAAGATGATTTACTGACTCCAAGCCTCGTTATCTGTGCATTATGGCACCTCCTAACTGCCCTATATAAATGTCAGCTATTATTAAGATAATTATTAATTAATTACAATTAATTAATAAGATAATTATAAATAAATTAATAAATGTTAAAGAACATTTAGCCCCAAAGATATTTCAGACTGAAAACAAACTTAAAAGCTCAACTGGTCCAACCTCTTTATTTTGGACATGAGGAAGGGCCCAAAATCACAAAGCAAATGAGTCATGAAGTCAGATGTTCTGACTTCAGATCCAAAAACCTTTCTATCAAATCATACCTATATGACTTATTATTATTATTAATTGTTGTTTGATTAATAATTATTGCTAGATATTAATTACTCATACTTATAAAGTATTTTAAGGCTTTTAAGTTACTACATTAACTCATCTGATCCCCACAATGAAGTTGTGCGATAGTACCTTTATCCCCATTTTATTTTATTTTATTTTTTTCTGAGGCTGGGGTTAAGTGACTTGCCTAGGGTCACACAGCTAGGACGTGTTAAGTGTCTGAGACCAGATTTGAACTCGGGTACTCCTGAATTCAGGGCTGGTGCTCTATCCACTGCGATACCTAGCTGCCCCTATCCCCATTTTACAGATGAAAAACTGAGGCTCATAAAATTAAATGACTTGTCCAATAGCTATCACATGTCAAACTCCAAACTCCAACTTTTTGCCTGAATTATTTTATTTTAGTGCCTACTACTATGCCACTTATCATTTGTGTATCATAAAAGGCATACAGACATCTCCAACTTTCTCCCCCATGCTTCTTCTTTTCTATTGGTTCCATGCTATAATTGAAGGAGCAATAAATCTGAAATAGAAGGACTTGGATTGAAATCCCCACATTCCCACTGTGTGGCCTTGGACAAGTTACATCTTCTTTCTTCTGTCAGATGAGAGGACCAGCTCTCTTTCTTTATAATCCTAAACACACCCGCAATGCTTTGGCCCAAGGATATTTTGCTCACATTGGGTGAATTCTCTGTGGCAGATTTATGAGAGGTCATAGATAGACCCTGCTGCACAAATGGGCAGCCACGGATGGAGTGCAATCAGGATCTCAGTGAAAAAACCCATCCATGACAATGCAGCAAGTACTTAAGGTTTTGCACAAAGCATTTCACATAAACTCTTCTCATTTTATCTTCACTGCTACCCTGGCACACCAGTGTCTCAGGCATCATTATCCAATACATGACCCAAATCCAGCCCTCATTTAACTCCAAAACAAACACTTTCTGTGTACCAATCTTTCAAAGTGACTTAAAAGCTGTTTTGTTGATGCTGTTATTGTTTGATTTTGGTCTAAAGAGTTCAGACTGGTAGCTCTGAAGTATCTATCAGCTTTCTTCTAGGGGTGGGCTTCCTGAAACACTTGGGCTTTGTGGTTTAATGTTGTGAGTTGCTTGAAACCATAATGCTAACTTTATTTAAAAAGTGCTGATGTGGCAAAGTCATTCCTGGAATGGACGTCCATTTGAGGCAAGGGATCTTTTAAAAATAGATACAGGTGTCCCAAAAATCCTAGGGCAGTTTTAAGTTTTAATAGCTTAAATGAACTCTATTAAAGTTTTATGGTTCTAAGCTATTAAAGCTTTAAAATGGCCTAAGACTTTGGGACATGCTATATAGAAGTCCAAATTATATTCCTCTAAATTGACTCTTTTAAACTTTAAAAAATCCCTTTTTTTCCATTGGCTATGTCACTTGAGCCAGTGTAGAGGAAGAGAATTGAAGGCATGATTTTCATTTCAACCTTTAGAAGCAATGGAATTTCCCCTTCCATAATTTCATGAGATTGAGAATTATTTTCTGAGATCTCCTATTTTTAGGGGTTTTTTGATACATGACTTCTCCAGCTTCCAAAAAATCATTAAAATTTTTTTCAGATCCATAATGCACATTTTAATTAACTCAGTGGTTGTGCCAGAGAGAATTATGCAACATTTAATTGAAAATTTGGAGAAAACTTGATGGCTGCTGCTTCCCATGATTCATCCCTACTTAGCATGAGTCAGGAAAAAGACATTTTTGGCTAACAAACTGCTGCCCTTACATTAAAAGTGTCTCTTAAATCCCTGCAGGCAGAAAATGAAGTCACTTTGGCCTGATGCCTAAGAACACATCGACTTCTTTTTCTGTAGTTAAGGAGGGGTTCTTAATAGTCACCCTAAGTGAAATTTAAAAGGAACTGAGATTTAAACTCCCCTAACAGTTGAAACTCTTTATGCTTAAATTTTTTTTTAAAAAAGGCAGCCCTCTTCTTTGCATCTGTTCAATTTACTTAGCTTTCTTTTATCAGGATGGCTTGGAAAAGAATATGTCTAAATATACAATTGGGAGATAGAATATTATGTTATAATTTCTTCTTCAGTAAAAAACAAAGAAATTAGATCCCAGTTGGTCTAATTACTGTTCAATTAAATCTGATTGATTAAAAGAAAATAGTCTTTTTCCTGAAATGAGAGCATGTAGGCTCCCATGACATGGCAAATGAAAACATTGACCGAGAACAAAAGAAATGAAGTCCTTAAGACATGTAAAACACTCAGGCTGTAAAGGAACTGGGGAGGGGAATTCAAATCTAATGAAAACATTGGTTTCCAAAATAATATTGTTAGGATTCCTTATTTCTGTATTTCCACTTTTCAGAGAACATTTTCAAAATCAACTCTGACACACTAGGACATCCTTTGGAAAATATAGTTTATGTCCCTTACCCAGACCTCTGCCATTCCTCCTTTGAGATGTTGAGAGAGCAACCAGACTCAATAAATCTTTCTTGAGTTTCTAGGAAGGGGTTCTGGAAGTGAAAGAAGGGAGAGAAATAGGGAGAAATCATTGTTTGGGATGCCTATACAAAGAGATAGCTGCAACTTCTTCTCAGGGCCTCCCTCCCACACATGGCCTAGAGCAACTGGAATCATGAAAGATGGGAAAGGAGGAACGTTTTGATAAATGGGTCACTTGATTTGAGGTCCTCTGGAACTACCTCTGATGGCCATCTGGCTTCTGATGAAGTGCTAAAAGATCAGATGCTTTAGGATGACAAAGCAATTCCTTTGTTGGCCACTAAGCCAAGAAATGTTGCCCATAACTTGGGTTCGTGCCATCTTTCCTTCTGTCTAGAACAAATCTTCTTGAAACTGTGGGTTGTGATCCTATATTGGATCAGACATCTGAATATGGGGGGTCATGAAAAATTTGGCAGCAGTAAAAATTTTTTCCAGTGAAAAGGGGTCACCAGTGGAAAAGGTTTACAAAGCCCTGATCTAGAAGATGTATTATGGAAATCTTTCAGGAATTGCTGTGAATTGGGGAGAAAAGGTGTCTCCCTTGACAACCTGGCAGATACTCACATATGGTAGCACTCACAAGTGTTGCCTAGGTGAGATTCAACCTAGGCCTAGGGTCAAGCCTTAAAGGCAACCTCATGAGTTTAAAAGAATGAAAGCTCCCGGGTCTCTCAGTCAGTTCTGGCTACACTACTGGAAGTACTCCCTATGATGATTTTTTTTTAAAGAGATGACTACCAAGAGATGACTTGCAAAGCCTTCCCTGACTTGCCAAAATGCATGGTTCTTAACAGTGTTATTTGGATACTGTAGCACCCATGTTTTCAGTATCAATCTTCAGGAAGAGAATAATAGAATAGTAGATTTCTGCCTTATGTTTAAATATTTGTCTATATTCTCTTGTGAGCTTTTTTTTATGTCTAAAGTGTTTTGTTTGAGGGGAGAAAATAAAAACTGTACTATATTTAATTTGCATTGTATATTGAGTACCTTTCTCCTCTTTTGGGAGGATTATATATAAATTTAAACCAAACCTAATCTGCCTTTACATTTTTTCTCCCTTAGCGTTACAAGATATATTGGGGAAGGCTTAAAGAGTAAGAGAGAAAGAAAATAGCTCTGGAGGTTCTTTTTTAAGAGGTCCTGTCCTTTTAGAGTTCTCTCTTGGGATTGAAACTGATCTGTATGTGAAAGGTACTGCCAGCCCATTAATGGGAGAGGAAGAATGACCTAATCCTCTAGGACTGAGGGCTCATCGGTTATTGCACTAGGTCCGCAGAATTTTAGAAGTAGAAGGGACTTCAGAAATCACTTAGTGCAGACTACATCATTTTAAAGTGGAAAAAATTAGAATGATAAAATGTTATCACTGCAAAGGGCCTCAGTTAAAATCTAATCCAAGCTGTTCATTTTCTAGATGAGGCATCTGAGACCCAGACAGGGAATGTGGCTTTATCCAGGTTACATAGCAAGCTAGGAACAAGAACCAGAACTTTCTAGAATGAGGGTCTCCTGATTGCTGTCTAGGACTCTTTCCACGGTGTAAAAGCCTGCTTCATTAACTTTCCCCTTAGCACAGCTAAGATCTTTTTTTCTGTATGAGAACTACAAAATTATTACACATTCTGGACCATTAAACATTTGTAACCCAGAGCTAATGTTAAAATTGCTTTGTGCATTTACTTTGGGACATGATGAGAAACCCATGGCTGAATTTGCATATATGCTCTAATACCAACATACAAAGATGAATTGAAGATCTTTGCCCTGATCCCCTGGATTCCTAATTCTACAAAGTCACTGCCTGGTATCTCTACTGGGGCTATATCCCAAAGAGATCATAAAAAAGAGAAAAGGACCCACATGTGCAAAAAATGCCTTTTTGTAGTATCCAGAAACTGGAAACTGAGTGGATGTCCATCAATTGGAGAATGGCTGATTAAGTTATAGTATATAAACGCTATAGAATATTATTGTTCTATAAGAAACAATCAGCAGGGTGATTTCAGAAAGGCCCAGAGATACTTACATCAACTGATGCTAAGTGAAGTGAGTAGAGCCAAGAGAACATTGTACACAGAAACAAGACTATGTGATGATTAACTCTCATTGGGTGTGGTTCTTTTCAACAATAAGGTGATTCTGGCTCTTTCCAAGGCACTTGTGATGGAGAGAGCAATCTGCATTCAGAGAGGGAATTAAGGGAACTGAATGTGGATCACAACATATTATTTTCATCTTTTTTGTTGTTGATTGCTTGATTTTTTTCATTCTCATTTTTTTTCTTTTTGATCTGATTTTTCTTGTGCATGATAAATGTGGAAATATATATAGAAGAATTGCATGTTTAACCTATATTGGATTATTTGCTTCTTAATGTTTGTGGGGGAGGGGAAGGAAGGAAGAAAATTTTTGAACGCAAGAATTGTTGAAAACTATCTTTGCATGTGTTTTGAAAAAAAAAAGCTAGTGTTAAAAAAGAAAGTCATTGCCTGGATTTCAGAGAATGAAGCATAATGCAGTGGGAAGGAAGCTCTAAGGGGCATGAGAACTCAACTCAACTCAGGAAATGACAAATCTGTGACCTCCCTCATGAAACAGAAGGAAAGCTGTATCATCATTATCATTAATATAACACTTTAAGATTTTCAAGGCACTTTATAAATAGTATCACATTTTATCCTTACAACAACCTACTATTATGTTATTTTTCAGAACTGAAAACTTAAGTTGATAAGGATTAAGTTACTTGCTAATGTCCAAGGTAAGATTTAAACAAGTCTAGGTCCAGCATTTTATCCATTTCTCCTCCTATCACCTAGGACTTGAAACCAGAAAAAATGAACTCAGGCAACTAGCCTGTTTGAGTTTTGGATGAAAGCATTGGCAATGTTTAAAAGGAAGAAAGATGACTTGAATTGGGGAAGAGACATGAAAGCTGTTTTTAGCTTTCATGTCTCTCCCAATAAAATGTAAATTTCCTTAATAACAGGGATAGTTTCGTTTCTGTTTTTATATCTTGATTGTTTAGTCTATAGATGTTATTTGTTCTTTGTTTTGAAGAGGACCCCATTATGGGGTGACTCAAGAGTGAATTGGAGTTAAGTGAGACGGAGTTCTGCAAAGTTATTAACCCCAACTCTCTCTTCTATGGTCATTGAAGTCCAGTGGCGTGACAAAAGTCAAGACAATGGCAATGGCTTAGAATGCAGTGGATGACCTTTGTATCTTCAATGTCTGATCAACTTCTAAGAACTCCACAGCATCTTCCTTCATGGCCCTGATGAAACAGATTGTTCTCATCTATTCATTCCTCCAGGAAAGTTTTCACATGCTTGGGTTAGACATCCCCCTAACTCATTACAGGTCTGAGGCCTGTCAGTTACCCTCAACCTGGTCTAGTCCATCTGCTGAGAGGAGATATTCATACATGATAATTCTCCCAGGGGTTCCTTAGATAAGTCTCATATTGAAAGACTGTTACATGGCACATAGACTAGTCTTGTTCTCTTTTGCCCCAGAGGGAAGAACAAGGAGGAATGAATAAAATTATAAAGAATTTTAAACATTAAGCTTAATATTGGGGGGAATTCCTAATTATTACAACCATTCAGAAGTAGAATTAGGATTTGGGAAGTGGGTAAGCATTGAGTACTTCCTCATTGAAGTTCTTGACACAAAGAATGAATGACTATTTATTTGTTGGGTATTTGTAAGGATTCTTGTTCTGTAACTGGTTGAACTATACTATCCCTGAATTACCTTCTAATCCTAATCCTAATACTCACTGAGTGATCTTAAGCAAGTCACTTCTGTTCTTGGCTTGATGATGGAGATAGATTCGACTGGATCTGAAGCTTTAGATCTGGACAGGACCTTAGACATCATCTAACCAAATCTCTCATTTTACAAGGAAAGAAACATAAACATGGACAGATGATGCCTAAAGTCTTTTCAAGCTCTAATATTCCATAATGCTATTGGGAAATATAATTTTATATTATATATTATCTCAGGGTCTTAGTTCTTGAGAAGATTCTAAAGGACTAAGTTCCAAAGATAAATTGTTCTACAATAAGCTGTACAATCCTCTCATTTCTGGCAGGAGGATTTAGAAAAGGGTTCCATGTAAATTCTGAAGGGAGCAGCTTTCTGGAAAAAGAGGGGGTGCAGCAATTTATTGCTACTGTTGAACTCAAAGTACTGGTACCGGCTGCCCTCTAGAGGTGTCAGAAGAGAACTATGCTAAACAGCTTCACTGATGCTCGGGATGCTAGGATTATTGTGAGGATCATCACATAAGCTAAGGAAACCCTGAGCATCAGTACGGGTACAGTCAAGAGATAATGGGTTCCGGAGTCAGAGGATCCAAGCTGAAATCCTTTTTCTGGTGCTAGTTATTGTTTGACCTTGGATAAGGTACTTGTTTTTAACTTTCTTACCTGTAAATGAGGAGGACAGAGAGAGGGTCCCAGAGATTCTAGCTCTATAACAGTGATCCTATGACTTTCTTACTTGGCACCCTTCATGCCCCTTATCACCAATACTGGAGGTAATCCTGATATAATGAAAAGAACATTAATGTGACCATGGGCAAATATCTTCACATTTCAAGACTGTAGTTTTCCCAATTGTAAAAAAATAAGGGGGGGGGGGAGTTGGGCCACATGTTCTCTAAGGTCCTTTCCATCTCTAAATATGATTATTTATTTACAGAAAATACAGCTACATAGCAGCAAAGTGGCACAACAGATGAACCTGGAGTCAAGAAGATCTGAGTTCAAATCCAGCCTCACAGATATATTAGCTGTGTGACCCTAGAAAAGTCATTTAACTCTGCCTCAGTTTCCTCATCTGTAAAATGAGCTAGAAAAGGAAATAGCAAACTATTTCTGAATCTTTGCCCAGAAAATATCAAAATGTCAGACATGACTGAAATGACTGAACAACAATTTACAGAAAAAGATGGTCCTAATATATATATATACATACATATTATACATATATACACCCACTTATTGAAAATTGCCAAGTGACACATATATGTAATTTATATATGATATATACAAATATGTATGCATATATATTTGAACTTCAAAAGCTTATGAGGCAGTTGTGATTATTATCCTCATTTTATAGAAAAGGAAACTGAGACTCAGAGGGATTTAATGATTTACTCAGGGAAATAGAGTTAGTGACTAATCCTGAAGAAGGATTAGAATTCAGGTCTTCCTAATTCCAAGTCCAGTACTCCATCACCTATACTATCTGAATGATGTGACTTTCCTTCTGTTCATAATGAGTCTTCCTTTCTCCAGGCCTGAAGCTCCATCCACTGAGCCACCAGGCTGTCCTACAATTACAAGCACTCGACTTTATCAGTGCCCTTGCTGTTTTTGTTTTTTTTTTTTGTTGTTGTTGTTGTTGCTGCTGAATCATGACCCTATTTGAGATTTTCTTGGCAAAGATATTAAAGTGGTTTGTCACTTCCTTCTCCAGTTTGCCATTTTCTCCATATTACCTCCTAGAAATATTGTAATTAGGCAGGTAGATGCCGTGAAGCAGCTATGTGGTGCTCCATTGCTAGACTTGGAATCAGGAAGACCTGAATTCTAATCCTTTAAGTCACATACTAACTGTATTTCCCTGGGTAAATAATTCACTCTCTCTGAATCTGTTTCCTCATCTGCAAAAGGGACATAATAATCAAAACTGCTTCATAGAGTTTTGAGACTAAAATTATATATATATATATATATGTATATATATATATATAAACACTTTAAACCTTTAAAAACTTTTAAAAAATTATATAAATGCTAGCTATTAAAAGTATCATTGGACCCTTATATTCCATGTGGCATCCCAGAAATATTTACTCATTATAATTATATACTGTATCACTCTCAGCAATACTTATTGCAAGCCCCAATCCCAACATCTAGTCACATATATGCCATATAAAGTCATATATTTAGGGGAAATCTAGGAGTTAAAGTGGATATAGTGCTGGACTTGGAATCATGTGGACCTGAGTTCAAAGCCTATTCCATATGTTTTCTTCTTTTTCATTTATCTTTCATCTTTTAAAATTTTGAATTTCAAATCTTCTCCTTCCCTACCTCAGAAGGCAAGGATATATATATATATATATATATATATATATATATATATATATATATATATATATATATATATACACAGAGAGAGAGATTATAATTATATATATTATATATGTACAGTCATGTAAAAACCATTTTCCATATTAACCATGTTGCAAAAAACTTGTATACCAAAAAAACCCCTCAAGAAAACAAAGAGAAAAAATGCTTCAATCTACATTCAGACTCCATCAGTTCTTTCTTTGGAGGTGGATAGCATTTTTCATCAAAAGTCCTTTCAAATTGTCTTGGATTATTGTATTGCTGAGAAGAGGTAAATTATTCACAGTAGACCATCACACAATATTGCTATTACAGTGTACAATATTCTCTTGGCTTTGCTCACTGCACTTAGCAAAAATCCCAGATTTTTTTTGAAGTGATTCTGTCTATTGTTTTTTTATAGCATGTTTGTATTCTATCACAATCATGTATCATTATTTGTTTAGTCATTCTCTAATTTATGGGCATGCTCTCAATTTCCAATTCTTTATCATTACAAAAAAAAGTTTCTTTAAATATTATTGTATATTTAGGTTCTTTTCTCTTTGATCTCTATAGGTTATAAATCTAGTAATATAATTACTGGGTCAAAGGATATAGAGTGTATTCTCTGGTTGGATCAGTTCACAACTTTACCAATAGTGTTACTATGTTCCCATCTTCCTTTCAACATTTGTCATTTTCATGTTAGACAAATTGGTAGGTGCAAGGTGGTATCTCAGAGTTGTTTCAATTTGTATTTCTTTTATCAATAGTGATTTAGAGATTTTTTTTTCATATAACTACAGATAGCTTTGTTTTCTTCTGAAAACTGCTTATTCATATCCTTTTACCATTTATCAATTAGAGAATGACTTGCATTCTTTTAAATTTAACTCAGTTCTCATAATATTCGAGAAATGAAGCCTTTATCAGAGAAACTTGCTGAAAAGTTCCCCCAGTTCCCTGCTTACTTTTTAAGCTTGGCTACATTGGTTTGTTTGTGGGGGGAAAAAAACTTTTTAGTTTGATGGAATCAAAATAATTCATTTTACATCCTGTAATGCTATCTCTTGTTTGTTGACAAATTCTTTTCTTTTCTTATACATAAATCTGACAGGTAAAATATTCTATGCTCCACTAATTTGCTTGTGATATCAGCTTTTGTCTAAATCATGTTCCCATTTTTTCCCTATATTAATATATAGTGTGAAATGTTGGTTTCATACACTTTCTGAGTATCTCTGGGCAAGTCACCTATCCTTTATCTGCCTCAGTTTCTTCATATATAAAATGGGGATAATAACAGCATTTACCTGACAGAGTTGTTATGAGGATCAAATGAAATAACATTTATAAATAATTTTGAAAACTTTAAAGTGTTACATAAATGCTAGTTATTATCTGAGGACCTTAGAATAAGAAGAGAAATTATAATTATTGTATGTCTGTATAGGAGATGTGGTGTTTATTTTTGTTTTCACAAATGAGGAACCTGAAACCCAGGGAAATGAAGTGACTTGATTAGGCAAAGACCACCCAGCAAGTTAATGGAAGTGTTCTTCCCCAAGTCGTGCTCTCCCAACTCCCATTCCAGTACTCTTCCCACTACACCACAATGAGTCTAGCTTTACATACTGCTACCCTGTACTTTAAAATGTAATTGACACAAATGCAGGCCTCAGATGGTCACCCATCTGTGCAATTATGGAAAATTCCTCCTAAGAATTAAGAGACCCAAGGTAGGGAAAAAAACAAGCATGGGGGAGGTGAGCATCAGTGCCGTTCCAGCTGTCACTTCCACCACCTGCAGTCTATTAGTGAGGATTCAGGGAAGATTTGTTACTTAGAAGATGAGATGAAGAGAAAAGAAAGAGTGAAAAAAAATAAAAGAGGAAAATGTGAAAGAAATGACATTAAAGAAAAGACCAGGTCTACAGAGTGCTGGTGAGGAAAATGACAAAGGCGACTGATGAGTTGTATTCATTCTCTCAGACTCCTAATCTTTGATATTTTCATGGTATTTTTTGATTCAACAGAATTTTCCCATTAAGGAAGGCAATAGACAGTCATCACTGTCTTCCGATGGAGAGATGAAAATATGAGAATTAAATATATTGATTTGCTCAGAACCCATAGCCATCCAGTAATCAGATGAACAAAACTCAGATATTCTGACTCTTTTCATTCTCCTCTTTCAGGACCATGCTACCCTTTTCATTGTTAGTTATAAATGTTTCCTTTTCTAGCAGCCAAGTAGGACATCTTTTTCATCTGCCCTCATTGGGCTGCAGAATGACATTTTCTATTGTTATTCTGAACAAATCTTAATATAATACTCAGCTGCCATTATGTTTTATCAGAATCACACTGAAGCATCACAAAATCTCCAAATTTTAAGGAACCCTGGCAGTCTTCTACACCAACCTGTATATAGAAAAAATGTTTCCCACTGCCACATACCCACAGCTTCAAGTAAACAACTCCGGTGAGGGATACCCTACAAACAGTTCTGGGAGCTTGTAGTAGGAATACTTCTAATTATTGGGAAGATTTTCCCAACATCAAACCTCAATTTCCCTCTTTCTCTGACTTTACTTGAAGACCACTATAACATCCTCCCTGAGTCATCTCTTCTCCAGGCTAAATATTCCCAATTCCTTTGACTAATCTTCATTAAGTCATAAGCTTGGGATTTTTCATCATCCTGATTACCCTTACCTGGACCCACTCCAAAGCTTATCAATAGTCTTCTTAAGCAATAGCCCCGAGAATTGACCATAAAACTCCAGATTTGTTCTGATCAAGGCATAGTTTATCTTTCATCTTCTGAAAGCTACATCTATTTTGCTCCAATCCAAAATCACATAAAAGTAAGTTTTTTTTCACTACTATAGTCATACTATCAACTCATATTAATAGTCTATATAAACTCCCAGATGTTTTTCTGATAAATTGTTATCTAATTGTCTTTTCAGTCTTGCATGTGTAAAGTCAAATTTTTGACCTAAGCATAAGATTTTACATTTTATATGTTACATTTCATATTATTAAATCAGTTTCATGTTTTAACCTACCAAGATTTTCTTGGATCCTGATGCATCATATAAGTTATTGCTCTCAGTAGTGCATCATCTGCAAATTTGGTCAGCATGGCATGCATTCCTTAAATATAAAAGCTTAAAACAACATAGGGCCAACCGCAGATCTCTGGGATGCTCCACTGAAGTCCTCCTGTCAAGTTGACATTGAACCATTAATAGTAAGATCCATCAATCAAATAGTTCCAAATTAATGTAATTATATTATTGTCTTGATCACATTTCTTCATTTTTTTCCAAAGGAATAGTACAAGTTACTTTTCCAAGTTAGGTTTTCAGCATCACCCTAATTTATTAGTTTAGTAGACTACCATAGACCCCCAGAAATTGTGTCTTGTTGGAGGGGGTGCACAAGCTGAATTGAGGCATTCTGGGTTATTTACACAAGGTCCTGAAAGGGTAGACCATAGAAAAACACCTACTATGAATTACTGCATCTTATTGTTAGTATTTTTCAGCATTTGTACTGTTAACTATAAGGAATCCTGCATCAAGCAAAGCACAATGAAGCTTTCCATTCACCATGTTAAGAACAGCTGGACCAAATTAAATGTTAATCAATTTCATTTCATTTGATGCATGGTGGAAAGAATGTTCCAAATTAAGTCTCTCCACCCAGAGATGTTCCTGACCCTGGATGAGTGTGTCTTTACCTCCCTCCCTACTGCTCTTAGTCATGTCTACTAAGGGAGACCCTGCCAAATGCTCTCAATATAATGTGGTGAAAAGAGCTAATCCCAATTTTTCTGCTACATGGGAAAGCAGCTGAGATAGAGGTCGTTGTAACCTTTACTATGCCAAAATACACGGTGAGTTGGATGTTTAATGAATGGGACTGCAGAAGACACAAAAGCTGAGCAATATTAACAGCCTGTGGTCACTACAGCAATCTCTGTCCTCTCACTTACCTTGATGGCCCTCATCTATTGCTTTGCTCACTCCTCTTCAACTCTGAGTTTCCCAATCAATCAACTACTCTTTGACTTTACTGCAACTCTCAAGTCATGCCCTTTCCCCCCTTTCTATCACCGTATTCTTCTGATGACATGTATATGAGTAATACTTTTAGGGTGGGGAAAGAGAGGTGGGTCTGTGGTTGGAGACCAGAGTTTCTCAGTGCCGAGAGATTCTGAAGGGTAGATTAAGAAGAGGCTGACCAGTATAATTGTGCCTGTCCAAGCTGTTAGGGATGTGCTAGATATTTATATATATATCCTCTATGTGGTGTGTGTGTGTGTGTGTGTGTGTGTGTGTGTGTGTGTGTGTGAAAGAGATAGAGATACAGACATAGAGAGGCAGACACAGAGAGATGAGAGAGAGAAACACATGGAGAGAAACAAAAACAGAGAGAGACTGCAACAGAGACAGAGACAGACACAGAGATGGAGAGACAGAAACAGAGACAGAGACTGAGAGACAAAGAGATAGAAATAGAGAGAGAGACAGGGAGGGGAAAAAGGAAATTCCTCATAGGGAATCCCCAGATGAGAAAATTCCTTTCTACTAATGCAAACTAGCATGTCCTCTGCAATTTATAGCCCTAGCTAGTGTGTGTCAGTCAGTCCTTAAAGCAGGCTTCTACCCTTATCTAACAAAGTGAATCCTTTTCTTCTTGACACTAAGGTTGTGTCTCTATGCACTATTCCATGCTGCTTTTCATGTATAAGTATAAATGACACACAGCCTTGGGGTTGGAAAGACCTTACAGTAAAGGGCCTGTGCCTAGAGCCAATCCTAGGGGTGGGGGAAGGGGAGCATGATCCTAAGGATCATCAGGCTTTTCTTGCATTCTTCTGGCTTCTTATACCCAGCGCCAGTATCTTGGAGAAAATCTCTTAAAGCTTTGGTTTGACTCATGTTTCTTGTGGAAAGGTACTCTACTCAGAATAGGTCAAATATAGGATTATTTATGTTATTTAGTTGTTTACCCCAAAGGAAATGTAAAAAAATTTATAAACATAAATTGACAAATGCTTAAATCAGATATGGTAACTCGTCAAACATTTTACTCTCCTGGGAGTTTGGTAGTTAAACAGTTCAAATTATTCAATATGCATGTCAGTTTTTCATTGGCTTGGCACCTGCCATGCAATTCACTTCAGATCCAGATCTTCTGTTGAACTTAGGAGGTTGGCTCCAGGAACAAAAACATTTATCTCAGAATCTATGTTTAATCAAGGTTCTGCATTTGTTACAATGGATCACTCAGAGCCTGAGGGTTCAAATGAACATTCCCTTTAGTAAAACATATTCATATACCATCGTCCCCATCCCTCTGCACAAAAAGCAATTTTCAAAATAATTAGAAGCAGCCCAAGAAAATAAAAGCAAGTAAAAGTCACCAACAAGGAAATTAAAAGCCGTTAGTAAGGAGGTTCCCTAGGGTCTCAAGAGATTTCCACCAAATGAATAAAAGCTAATTCTTGTCCCAAAGACCCACAGCTAGATCCTAAATTGATCCATCTCAGTACAAAGTTAACCTAAATTGCCATAGGTGTATTCTATAACTTCACTCATATACATCAGAATAGTATTATATGACTGTAGGACATTAACTCAATAGGACATTCAGCACAATGTCCCAGAAGACACACAGACATATTCTCTCTCTCTCTCTCTCTCTCTCTCTCTCTCTCTTCTTCCAGAAGGAACCCTCTCCCTCCCTCCCTTCTTGCCTCTCTCTTCATGCACTCATTATCTTTTCTCCTCCTTACTCCTTCTCCTTCTCCTTCCTCCTTCTTCCTCCTTCTCTCTTTCTGTATCTGTCTGAATGTCTCTGTCTATGTCTGTCTGTCTCTCCCTTACACACACACAAGCTTCACGTTCTTTTCACACATACTAACTGTGTGACTGTCATTTACTTTCTTTGAGGCTCAGTTTTCTCATAGATAAAATGGAATGGAATTAGCATTTATTAAGTACGTAGTATGTACCAAGCATTGTGCTGAGTTCTTTATAAATACTATCTCATTTGAGCCTCATAGCAACCCTGAGAGATAAGTGCTGTTATCATTAATGGTACCATTACCATTTTACAGTTGAGTAAACTGAGGCAGACAGCTGTTAAGTGACTTGCCCAGTCACACAGCCAGTGAATATCTGAGGCTGGATTGAACTCAGGTTCCCCTTGCCTCCAGAACTTGCACTATATCTGCTGCAAAATGGGGATAACAAAAATACTTATCACACAGGGTCTATGAAAGGATCCAGTAAGATGATCTGTCTGTTCCTCTTACTAAGAACAGAATTGTCGATGCCCTATTTTCCCATCCCATGTATTGCTTGGATTCTCATGCTTTTTCAGGAGAGGGCTGAGACAGCATCCACAAGAGTTGTTTCATAAGAGTTTATTTCACTTTCTAACACACCATTGATCTTAAAAAAAACAACAAAATGGCTTTTATAAGATAATGTGGGTCATTCATTGCATTACAGATCTGTGTATGTCCTTGGTCCTAGTGCAATGAAAGAGAGGGCATAAGTGGTAAGAAAGAACAAGTTTTAATACTGGAATATATCTATATATCTATATATATAGATATATAGATATATAGATATATAGATGTGTGT
The DNA here is from genome assembly GCF_048593235.1 of Sminthopsis crassicaudata. Classification (NCBI taxonomy): domain Eukaryota; kingdom Metazoa; phylum Chordata; class Mammalia; order Dasyuromorphia; family Dasyuridae; genus Sminthopsis; species Sminthopsis crassicaudata. The sequence goes on along the minus strand of NC_133619.1, from coordinate 328,235,886 downwards.
GTGTGTGTGTGTACATATTTGTGCAAGAGCCAGCAAGAATTAAAGATAAACAGAAAAACAGATTATCTTTTTAATCACTGGGACATCCTCAACTAGAGGAGCAAAATAAACAAAAGAAATTTTGTTGATCCATATTATGTAACCTTCCCAAGCAAGAAATAAAGAACTGGATTTCCCTAGGGAGATAAGTCAAGAGTCCTTAAGAAAAGAGGTTCATAGGAGAAAGAGAATACCCTTCCTGAGGCAGTCACCTCGTACACTTCATATACCATTCAAAGTTGGAAAGGATCAAGAAAAAGAGAAAGCTGCCCGAAGAGAAGATCTGGTCTACGAGAAGGTGGGGACTGGCTAGTCCCCCAGAGGGAATAATTAACTCAGCTCCCCACCATAACCTCTCCCACAGTACAACTGCTAAATATGTAAAAGACTTTGAAAACCTTAAAACCCTACATAAATATGAACTGCTGCTGTTGTTGCTTTCAATGTCCCCAGGAAAATCTCTATAATTAGAAGCTACAGAATTCGTGCCTTTCTCTTTCTTGGGTAGAAGGGGTATCCTTTCCAGGATAATAAAGTAGTCCCTACACTGGGACCCAGAATGAAATCCCAGGACCAGACCAATTACACATAGAGACCTATACAATATGTGTATATGTATAAATACCTACATGTGTATGTACACATACATATTTATGCCCAGAGAGAATATACATACATACATACACAAATATACATAATGCATACATGTGTATTACATGAGGCACCTAGGTTACACAGTGAAAAGAGTACCAACCCTGGAATTAGGAAAATTTCTCTTCCTGAGTTCTATTCTGGTCTCAGTACTTACTAGCTGTGTGATTCTGGGCAAGTCACTTAACCTGTTTGCCTCAGTTTCCCCATCTGTAAAATGTGTTGGAGAAGGAAATGGCAAATGACTCTAGTATCTTTGCCAAGAAAACCCTGAATGGGGTCATAAAGAATCAGACTGAACAACAACTATATGAATGTATATCTGTATACACATATATCTATACATACATTTATACAGATATACATATATATTCATCTAGTAATCATCTATCCATTTATATATCTATTTTTTCATCTATCTATCTATCTGACACTTCTTGTCTTCAAGGAAATTATACTCTTTTTGGATACTAATATTTAGACACCTCAATCTGGATTTTTTTTTTTTTCACTGAGGCAATTGGGGTTAAGTGACTTGCCCAGAGTCACACAGCTAGGAAGTGTTAAGTGTCTGAAGTCAAGTCTGAATTCAGGTCTTTCTGACTTCAGGGCTGATGCTCTATCTACTGCACCACCTAGATGCCCCAATCTGGTTCTTTTTAAAATTTCAAAAGGAGCAATATATAGACTAATTTGCTTCATGTATCCTACAGCTGTAATTCAATTAAACTGCACCTCACTAGTCTCTGATAGTTCATGTCTTCATGGCTTTAGGGAAAGATCTCTCATAACTGGGCACATTAATACCTAAGAAAAATCCAAAAGCTACCTGTGGCTTTCCTAGCTGAAAGAACCAACTCATGTACTCTGCTAATGTCAGTCTAAGTGAGTAGAGTCCTTCCCTCCAAAGTCAAAACCTTTAGGGTTAATGGGGTTTGAGTAATATATGTTTATAATTCTGATTACTGCTGACTTGTACTCCACTGGGAACTTTGGATTTGGGTGATAGGCCTATACTAACTATATCTAACTGTGGTATTACTCTCCTCAGACAGAGGCTGCTGATTCTTTATACATCTTCAAACTCTTATTTCTTTCTTTCTATAAGAAGCATTTTATAATATACAGCATTGTTAAGTCATATTATCTCTGAGTAGGGAGTTATTGTCCAATTCATACAGGAGTATGAATATCATTTATATCATCCTTGTCAAATAGATGTCCATCTTCTTCTTGAAAACTTCCAATGACAGAGAATACACTATTCTCCCACCATTCAGGCAGCTGATTCTGTTGTTGGACCAAATTCTAATTATCACAAGTTTTTCCTCCTTTTGAATTTTAATCTACTTCTTCTTAGATGTCGTCCATTGGTTCTAGTTTTATCAGGATCAAGCAGAAAAAGATTAATCTATTTTCTATATAAATTGAAATAAGGTTCCCCAGCATACTGTGAAAACATAATCCAACAATACTAGGTAAGATTAGCTTGCATTTTGTGTATTCCATTATTTTGTGTATTGGATATTCTAGAAGAAAATGTTTTCCCAGCAAAAATAAGTTTACTGCCTTTTTCTTATTAAGGAGAGAGACAAACAGACAAAGGCAGAGAAAGAGAGATACTCTTTGGCTTTGGACAAATATTCTCATTTTAATTCCATTACTGAACCCAAAAGGGAGGTGTACAGAACAATCTTAAAACATTGCTAAGAAATGACACACAGTGGTCTTTTGTGCTAGCTGCCTTTGAGAGTTTATTTTACATTTTCCCATTTACCTCATCTACTTAGTTAAATATTCTGGAAAGCAGACTTATGCTTGTATGGTTTTCTTCAGTGATTCACATTCTTATTAGGTCACACTATTGGCTGGCCCTACCTCAATTGTTATTATGTGAAGTAGGATTGAGCAGGGGTTGGGAAAAACAGCCATACATAGCTTTTCCAAGTATGTCAAGGGAGGGTCTGTGTGCTGAGCCAAAGAACACCTCAGAACCTCTCATGTGGGAACAGGCTTTGACATTTTCCCCCTTAGCACATTGATCTTTTTTTTTTTTTTTTGAGAATCCCATAGCAAATAAATAGTCGTATATGAGTATAGAAGAATTCCATAGTTCTCATCCTCACACAGATGCACAAACACAAATACAAAACAAATAAGGAAGATTTTTCCACGTAATTTCATAAGAATTGTTCTCAGTAATAATAATATTTATTGTCATTATTATCAATTATAATTTTACTTATAACTAACAATGATATTATGCTTTATGATATGTAAAGAACTTTTATATAAAGACTATTCAAATGCAATTTAATTCAATAAGTTTTTATTGAGCATTTACTATGTCCCAGGAACTAGTCTTAAGTACTGGGGACACAAAGACTAAGACAGTCCCTTCCCTCAAAGAAATTATGTCTATCACAGAGGGAAAAGAGGGAAGAAAGAGAGAGAACAGTTTAATATATAACACAAATCCAAAGTATGGACAAAATAGTTGTGGTTGGTTGATGTCCTTTATTCTGGAAGAGGACCAAAATGGCATCACTATGTTAGAATCAAGTTAGTATATTTGACTGTGGCTGATAGACTATTATGAGCTCAGAATGCTCTGCCACACGTTCATAGTCCCTATGAACATTTGGAGCAGGTTCTCTAACTTTGCACATCTCATGTTTCTTCTGAACTAATTTAATTCTCTTTTGTTCATAGACCACAGTACCACTTTTGATGAGACTGCCTTGCTGGGTGGTCCTGTGCCAATGTCTCTCATGTCAAACAATTAATTCTAAAATTCTTAAAAGAGATCTTGAGAATGTCTTTGTATTGCTTTTTCTGACCATCTTGTGAGTACTTACTCTGTCTGAGTTCTCCATAAAATAGTCTTTTTAGAAAGTATACATTTGGATTCAAATTGTGTGGCCAACCCAACAGCTGCACTCTCTGCAGTAGAGTTGAAATATTTGGCAGTTTAGTTTCAGAAAAACACACAATGGATAGAGCACTGGGCTTGGAGTCAAGAAGACCAGAGTTCAAATCCAGCTTGAGAGACTTACTATCTTTGTGATTTGAACAAATCACTTAACCTGTTTGCCTTAATCCACTGAAGAGGGAACTGGCAAATCACTCCAGTATCTTTGTGAAGAACACTCATGGAAGTATGGTCCACAGGTTCATGAAAAGTCAGAAATGACTGGAAAACAATGAAATCTGTCAACTACACCATGAATTATGTGGTAGGTAACATACAACTGAAGAAATCAGGGAAGATCTCCTGTAAGAAGAAAACGGAGTCATTATGAAACACTTTTGAGCTATGATGTGACGGAAGCCAGGAACTCTATGAAGAAGACACGTACTACGTGTAATGGGTGTTTGATGCATGTCTAGACCATGAGAAGATGGAAGTCCCCATGTGGGAGATCCTAGAAACCTGCTTCTGGATAGCTGAAAATAGTCTCTTGTCATTGTCTACATTGCTGTACTATCTGTGGCTTTACATTTGCAGGATCAAAGGATTGGTCACTCATCATGCTGTCAGTTGAAGCAGTAGAGAAGAGTCTGACAGTTAACTTCCCTCTCCTTAGGTCCTGTGGCCATAAGAGAAAGGCTTAAGGCTTTGGGCTATTTCATTTGTCCTTGTCAGTTTTAGATGCAAGGCATCAAATTCCTGTTCTGGGAAGCTTTCCCCCAGTTGCCACCCTGTATCTGTGAGAATGAAAATGTCCATTTCCTATGGGGATACCCAAATCCAATAAACAAGGAGCTTACAGTCTAAAGGAGACAGACAATACACAAAAGAAGGCAGGAAAGGGAAAGGAGGAGATTCCAGGAGATATCTTGTTCTAAGGAGCTGAAACCAGACAGAGCAACAGATATTGCATAGAGTGAGCTCCAAAGTCTAGTATCTGCCCTCTATAAAGGAAGGCTTTGGGGAAAGTTTGAGACTCTACCCTCCAGCTTTCTAATCATAGAGTAGAGGAGGCTGGGACATGTGATATTAGTCCAGGCTTGAGTTAGGAGCATGGTGGTGAGATTGGAAATGGCAAAAGGCATCTTATTCTCTAGGCAGAGCAGCTGAAGAATGGAGTGACCATCTCATTTCACCTCCATCTTGAAAGCCCTCATCTTCATGGCTCTGGATATCAAACTTGTACTAGATGAGATGGAATAGCATCAGTGCTATATAGAACTAAAGAAGGAGATTGGATCTGTTTGAGCTAATCCGTCTATAGACTTGTGGCTGTCATCACATAAACATAGAATCCATTCAAAATCCAAAACCATCTGTAGGAAAAAGAGCTACTGTATCTTTCAGGTAGATTTAAAGATGCTGGTGTTTCTGGCTACACAGCCAATGGAAAGAGGCTGTTCCTGTTCCCAATAACACAGTAGGTCAATGGAGATGTTTCTTGCAGAAGTAGGTCCCTTGGCATCTCCTTTGTGAATACTTCCACCTTAGGGGCTCTGGGCATTGTCAAATACCCATTACATAAATATGGAGAACAGCCTGTGCAAAGCTCAAGAAGTAGATGACAAAATGCTGAGTTTGGGTAGCATCAAATTGGATAGTTTAACTAGAATATGCATAAGGGAGGGTAGTGACAAATCAGAGAAAATGGAGTAATTATGAATGACTTTAAATGCCAGGGAAGTTTGTATTTTAACACCAGAAATATAGGAATCATTGAAGTTTCCCAAGGAATTACACAAGCAGACTTGTGCTTTAGGAATATCAATGTTCCAGCCACAGAGGGGACATATTGAAGAGAGGAAACACTTGAGGCAGAGAGACCAATTTAAGAGACTATGGAAATAATACAAGTAAGGAGTGAGGATGGTCTGAATTGGGGTGGTGCCTGTGTGAGTGGAGAGAAAAGAATTAATATGAGAAATGTTGTAAAGTTAGAATCAACCAACTTGACACCAATCCTAATACATTAGTAAAGTATTAGGATAATGCTAAGATTTTTAATCTGAATGATTAGAAAGATAATGGTATACTCAAAATGGAAGTTAGCAAAAGGGATAATCTTTATGGCAAAAGATAATGAAGAGTTTTTTGGACATTTTGAAATTGAAATGTCTATAGCATATATCATTGTCTTTCTTGACATGGAGTATCCAATGATGAATTTTCATCAGTGAGGAAAGTCTTATGGAAATGGGCCTGAGTTTTGGGTTACATTCAGATAAGGAAACTGAGGGGATAAATAAGCTTCCTGAAGTCACAAAGCTAGTTTAGATTTGAACCCCATCTTCAAACCTGTTTTCTTTATTCTACCAATTTGGCTATAATGTGACCATAGTAATGCTTTGGGATTGTTTTGTTCTCATTCACTTTGGACTGTATTGGGCTATAGACAACAACAACATGTAGTCCATTATTTTTTCCCCTCTGATGTTAAAAATAAAAGGTAATAAATAAATGGATGCATTTTTTAAAAGTGAATAAAACAATAAATATTCAATATATGGGGGAACTAGGTCACATTATTGAGAACAAAGAAAATCTAAAAGAGTCATTTTCTATTTTGTATAGTATTGTCATTTCCATTCTTTGTTCCAAGGTTATTACTTGTATATTTATTATTACTTATATCTAGTTATTACTTGTGTTCTTTGAAATCTTAGCTACAACTCTCTCCTGTCTTCCTTCTTATTCAGGACACAGAAAAGGTTTAGCCAGATTTTCAGATTTCAGTGATTATCAAGGAGATCTCAAACTACAAGCATATATGTATGTATGTCTATGTTTGCATATATAATATTCTATACATAGCATTATACTTTGTGTTTATCTATACATGAATATGTATATTTACATGTTTACTTATATATGTGTATGTAAGCAGATTTTACAAAGATCCCTGATTCTGAAATTAAGAATAAATTGATGAGAGTTAGGAAAGGGGGAACCCCTTTTGGATCAGTGTAAGGATAGTCTCATGACGGCACAGAGGCCCCTGTAAAGAAATTTACAGGCCTGAAAACGTAGATTGATAAAAAAAAAAAGGTTTATTGTAGGGGTTTAGAAGTAAGGGCAAAGGTAGAAAGACTCCAGGGCCAGAGGTGGTTGCTGGACGGACAGAACCCTTACATGGCCGAAAGGATATCATGTTTGGGGGGAGGAAAGGCTCCTGCAAAGAGAGAGCTCCAGTTTGGCTCTTTTATACCTAAAGGGGCTTGTGGGTAGTGTCCCAAGTTGGCTCAGATCCGGTGGGGGCTGGGACAGGCCCGATGACCAGGATCTGTAAATCAAAGGTCAGCCATGGGAGTTGGAGAATCAGGAAGGAATCTTAAAGGGACTTCAACCCCCATCAAAATGAAATGTGTTTTACCTACATTGGATTGTTTGCTATCTTGGGGGGGAGGACAGGAAAGAGAGGGAGAAAAATTTGGAACATACATTTTGTAAAGATAAATGTTGAAAAAGTTTTTTTTTAAATTGCATGTATTTGTAAAAATAAAATACTATTAAAATTTAAAAAGCAAAAAGAAATTAAATGAATGAATGAGATTCCAGGAGTCCATCTGTACATGATATATACAAATCAAGAAATATTTCCATCTTTATGTAAGCATGTATTAAGTACTTAATGTTACATAAAATGTTGTAGATGATACAATGAAGTAGGCCTCAAAGAACTTATGTGAGGAGAGAAAATATGCTACATTTCACAAGAGGATAATGGATTCAATTTAGCCTTTTCCTGAATCACATTATGAACATCAATTACTATACTAAGATGAAACACAGTGCTACTTTCAGGAGCTAATGAGCTTGAAGGGATATTTTCCAGTACACTCAACGGCCTCAGATTGCTGTGCTCTTATTGGTGTGTATGTTTTCATTTAATAATTTGCTGCTTCCTTCAGTCAGCTATCGTTTCTAGTTTATGTCAAGGTACCCTCCTGTAGTAGCCCTTTTATTTCCCTAATTTACTCCAGGTTTATGCACAATAGGCTTGAAAAGCAGAAAAACAAACATTGTTAGAATTGTCTGCAAAGAAAAAACATGTAAATGCTGAGTGAGTCTCTGTTAGGTTCTCCTTTGAGTTGTAAGGTTGAGGTTTAGCATGAGTAAGATTATTTTTGAGAATTTTTTACTTCCTTCCTCTTTCTCCACTGTATTCAGATAGGTGAGGATTATAGAGCTTGACTTCCAGAGGGGTGAAATGTTACTGTAATTCACAATTTTTCTCAGTACCTACCCTGGCAAAGAGCCACACCCATCTTTTCACATCTTTTCACTCAGGACCAATATTTTTCCCTTTTTAATCCACAGCAAATTTTCACTAGTCCACACAAATTGATTACCAAATACTGAACTTTACTTTCTCAAAACTCCAAAAAATTTTAATCAAATTTTTCAAATAACAAAAACCCCATTTTCTCTCCTTTTTAGCCTCCCTTCTCCTCTGTGGGAAAAAAGAAAAAGAAAAGGAAAACTCTTCTAACAAATATACATAGTAAAAAAAATATAAACCTTTAAAAATACCAATTCTAAGTCTTCCTTTTTCCAGCATGTTACTCCTTCCCCTTCTGGATACTGGGTCTTGGATCAATGCTACTGACAGAAGGAAAAGAGCAGAGAATACAGACATAGGATAGTTTGAATTTTGAATCAACCTTAAGTCCTTCCTTTTCCAGTATCCTGTTCCTTCCCTCCTGGATCCCAACTGTTTTTCAAAGCTATTGTCAAAAGGAAAACAGTAGAGAATGTAGGCATAGGATAGATTGGAGTTTGAATCACTTCCCTGAATTATATCTGCTTCTGGAACAGCCCAACTTGTGCTAGAAAGGGAGAGGTCAATTTGATACAGAATTTTTTTTTTTTCCTTTTGATCCAGACTAGTGAATTCATTGGTATTGAAAGCTCCCTCTCCCAATACAGACCAACAACTTTTCCACAATTTAATCTTAGACAGTTGCCTGGAGGTATTGGAAAGTTAGATGATTTCCCCAGAGTCACACAGCCAGTATGCATCTCAGGTAGAATTTAAACCTATATATTCCTGATTTCAAGGATGGCTTTTCCCCACTATACCAGAACTGTCAAACATATGACCTATAGGTCATAGGTGAACCATAACACTCCTGAATATGATTCAAATGTATTTGGGAAATACATGAGAAAATAACTAAAAATACAATAAAACATGCATAATACTACATTTGAAAACTAAGTCGGATACATACAGAGATTCTTATACATACATTGTTGTTTAGTCATTTAGTCACATCTGCTCTCCATGACAAAAATCCATGAAATTGGAGTGGTTTCCATTTCTTTTTTCTAGATTGTCCCCGTTTTACAGATGAAGAACATAAGAGATAAGTGATTTGTCCAGGATTACATAGTTGGTAGGTTTCTCAAGCTGGATTTGAACAGATATTCATGGACTATTTCAAGGTTGTGTTCTCACCACTACACCATTCCATTGCCCTTTTATATATAAAATACTTACTCCTTTTTATCTTTGAATCTGATACATTTACATCACACTATCCTGGCTTTCTAGAGTTTCCATAGAGTTCTATATCTGTGATGTAAAAAAGACATTGCTTTTATCTGAGTTCAAGTTCTAACTCCATAGGCTTATCATGTAACCTCACAGATCCTTAGTTTCTTTGTCTATAGAATGGATAATAAAAATGCTTTTCAACCTTCTTAAGTGGTAAGTGAACGTGAGCATCAAATAAAGTTAGCATTATATAAAATTACATTAGCTATATTTTAAAAAATTTAGCTGTATTTTTAATACCCATACACAGAGAACAATTCTTATATAAGTACAGCTATGCCCTGAATGGGTCAATATGTGACTCCCTCATCAGTAAGTCCCTCTTTGACCAGGCTGTGGTATTGACCTAATTCTGATAATAAACGATGCTAATATCCATAACATCAAAACTGGATATTTCTTTTTTATATATAATAACTTTTTATTTTTCAAAACACATGCAAAGATAGCTTTTAACATTCATCCCTGCAAAACCCCATGTTCCAAATTTTCTTTCCTCTTTCCCCCTCCATTCCCCCTGTCCTAAACAGCAAGTAATCCAATATAGCTTAAACATGCATAATTCTACTAAACATATTTCCACATTTATTCATAATACACAAGAAAAATCAAAACAAAGGGAAAAATTAGAAAGAAAAAAAAAGCAAACAATAACAAAAGGTGAAATAATATGTTGTAGTCAATATTCAGTTCTTATAATCCTCTCCCTGGATGCAGATGGCTCTTTCCATCACAAGTCTATGGGAATTGGCCTGAGTCACCTCATTATTGAAAAGAGCCAAGTCCATTTCTGTTAATCATCATATAATCTCACTATTATATACCATGTTTTCTTGGTTCTACCACTTCACTTAATATCAGTTCATGTAAGTCTCTCCAGGCCTTCCTGAAATCATCCTGTTGATTGTCTTATAGAGCAATAATATCCCATTTCATTCATATATCATGACTTATTCAGACATTCCCAAACTGATTTCCACTCTCTTGCCACTACAAGAAGGGCTGCTACAAACATTTTTGGACATGTGTGTCCCTTTCCCTTTTTCATGATGTCTTTGGGATACAGACCCAATAGAGAAACTGCTGGATCAAAGGGTATGCACAGTTTGATAGCCTTTTGTTCATAGTTCTAAATTGCTCTTCAGAATGGCTGGATTAGTTTACAATTTCACCAACAATGTATGTGTCCCAGTTTTCCCCCATCCCCTCCAACATTTATCATTATCATTTCCTGTCATTTTAGCCAATCTGAGAGATGAGAAGTGGAGCTCAGAAAAACTTCCTTTATTACTCATATTAGTCCTTTTACAGAAATCTTGATTAAGAAAATTGCCTCTGGCTTTGGGAGCATCAGGCTGTTCCCAATTATGCCACCTAAGTTCCCTCCCAGGTTCAGGAGTCTGAGGAAGCTAAGCTTCAACAGGCAGAGGCAGAGCTGAAGAAAGTAGATAAAACTTTTGCCCTATTTGAGAAGGTGCTATGAGATCTGGAAACAGCTCCCTAGCACCACAACCTCCCATTATTGGGGAGAGTGAAACTGCAGCAGTAAAATATTTTGGCATGAACTTTAAAAATTTTTTTCTCTGAAAAAAATTAGTAAATCAATCTTTTATTTAGTAATTTTTCAATTGTATCTCTCTCTGTGAATCCTTTTAGTGTTTTCTTGGCAAAGATACTGAAATGTTTTTCCTTCTCCAACTCATTTTACAGTTGAGGAAGCTGAGGCAAACAGGATTAAGTGACTTGCTCAGGGTCATATATCTAGTAAGGCAACTGTCTAAGACTAAATTACAGAAAAGTTGTTGGTCTGTACTGGGAGAGGAGTGTCTTCCTGACTCCAGGCCCAGTAGCACCAAAACTTTCCCCAGTATCAGGATTCCTTGCTAGATAAGGATGTATAATGATCCATGGAGAAAGATTAAAAGGAGATCAAAATCTATCGAAATTAGAATTGCATTATCAACTGATTATTACAATAGCTTTCTAATAGGTCTTCCTATTTCCAATCTCTTCCAACTCCAATCCTTCCTTTCTACCCCACCAAGATAATCTTCCTCATGTCATAGATCTGGTCAGGTCATTACTATGTTTAAAAATCCCCAATGGATCCTTTTTGTCCCATGTAAAGTTCAAGCTCACTTGTTTCATATTCAAAGTGGCCCTTAACTTGATACCTCTTTGCTTTTCCAGCTTTATTTCATCTTATTTTCTGCAGTTTTTGAACTCAGCCAAACTGAACAAATTTGCCTACTTCTGAACATAATCTTCATTCTTCCTCTTTCATGCCTTTGTTCACATAGTTCTTGATGCTTTGAAGGATCTCCTTCCTTTCCTTTATTTAAGAAATACTCATTCCTTAAATATCAATTCAAAAACTCACTCTTTCCATGAAGGTTTTCCTGATCTTCCATGATGTTAAGAGCTTAACTCCAAAGATCTTACATTTTTTGGTAATTTTTGCCTTTATTTAATGTTCAGCTTCTTAAAGAATGATTCATAACCCCATATGGGGTCTTATAACTCACTGTAGGGGTCATGAAATTATGATTTATTATTAGCAAATGTCTGATTTATATATCTATTTTACATATACATACCTATATACCCAAGGTCACAAAAAAAATTTCTCAAGTGAAAAGGGATCATGAGTGGAAAAAGTTTAAGAAGTCCTGAAATGCACTGACACTATAATCTTGTATACTGTTAATAGTTTGTTTTGGGGACTTAATTTCCAGCTTGTCTGTAAGCTCCTTGAGGAGAAGAACCAGGATTCACCTAAACTTTTTATCTCCTCAGTTCTTAGTGTTTTCACACCAAATAAATTTTTTGTTGTAAATTTGTATCTGACAGTTCTTTTATTTCAAACAGCAATATAGTAAATGAGCACAGTAGGTCAGTAGGTGACTCTTTTAAAAAATAGATTTTTGTAGGTATCTAAAGCTTTTATGTTGCCCCGAATTTCCCTTAGACCCCTGCTTCCTATCCCCCCAGAAAGCCATCCTTCTTAGAATTAATTTTTTAAAAAAGAAAACAAGAGAAAAAGTTCAGCAAAACTACTCAATATTTTCTTCACTGACAATATAACCCATGTTCCATACCTGTGTACTCATATTTAAAAAGGAAAGAGTAAAGGAAGTAGTTTCCTCTTATCTCTTCTTTAGGACCAATTTTGCTATTTACAATTACAATTCTGCAACGATTTATTTTTTCATAGTTTCTTAAGTAGTTATTCTTTCTATTTAAAATTGTAATAATCATGGTGGATATTGTTTACTGGTTCTGATTACTTTGGATGAGTTCATATAAGTCTTTTCATGTTTCTTCGTGTTCAACTGTATTTGTCATTGCTTATAGAATAATTACATTCACATACCTTTCTATGTTTTGTTTGTCATTTTCCATTTGATGGTTATCAACTTTGCTTCCAAATAGTTGACCCTATTTGGGATTTTCTTGGCTGAGATCCTAGAGTGGTTTGTCATTTCCTTCTTCAGTTCATGTTAAGATGAGAAAAGTAAGATGTGAAAACTGAGGCAAACATGGTTAAATGACTTGCCCACGGTTACACAACTAGTAAGTGTCTGAAATCAGATCTAAACTCAGGAAGATGAGTCTTCTTGACTCCAAGTCTGGCACCTTATTCATAACACCAGCTAGCTTCATGCATACACACACACTACACACACACACACACACACACACACACACACACACTGTAAATATTTTCTATTAAGGAAACTTTCTTTTAGTCAATGACCTCCCTTGGGGTATATGCCAAATAATGAAATATCTGAGTTAAAGTGCATGGACATATTTATCTGCATAATTTCAGGTGATTTTCATAAATGAAAATAGCTTCAGCAGCAATGCATTACTGTGCCAGGCTCCACTGCCTCTTCAATACTGATTATTCCTATCTTTTGTCATCTTTGTTACTTTTCCAAGTGTGAAGTAAAGTCTCAAGGTTTTTTTGATTACTTTTCTCTTATTATTAGTGATTTGGAGCATTCTTCAATATGGTTGTTAATAATGTTCATTCTTCCCCCAGAGAATCATTTGTTCATATCCCTTGTCCACTTATCCATGGTGAATGGCTTATTAGCTGACTATATTCAATGGGCAACTATGCTATATGTAATAAATCAACAGTAATGAGTAGAAGGCTTCTTTTGTGAAGAAAAAGTAGTAAATCCTAGAAAATCCAGGGCTAAATTAGTTCAAAGAAACATTTTTCTTTACATTCTGTCTCATTAAGAGATTGGGTTTTATTCTGTGATTGCCCACTTTTACACCCAGATCTCTAGTATTTGGCTTTAAGTTCTTCTTCACTTGAATTAAAGCTCTGAGCCTCCATTCTTTTTGTATCTTGTCCTCACAATCAGCTGCTACATTACTCACATGATATCCCACTGTAATGGGGTTGGGGGTGAGGCAGGAAACCAATTTACTTAAAATAGAAATGCAGCATAAAATGATAAAAAGACATTCATTATCCCAAACATTCTCAACAGTCCCAATTCAAACTACCTCCCATCTCCTCCAGGTAGGGATGTCTTAATGTCAACCTAGAGGACCGTTGTCAACCTTCCCCTCCCTCTTCACTTTACCAGCTCAACATCTACTTTAAGGGAACCGGTCAACAATGAGTTAATAATTTACCCCCTAAGGTGCCTATGAAAGGTGCTATGTCTGGGTCACTGATTCTAATTGCTGAAGGAATGCTGAGTTTTAAGGGTTCTGTTATTTCAGCTGTACTTAGACCAGATGGTTGATGGCTTTAAGGGCAGGACACCAGAGTCTGATATTCTGATATCAGCAGCCATGGGAAAGATATCATTGTTTGCAAATTGAGATAACAGTGTCACAACCTCATTGATCAAAAGCCTGGGGAGGACAAAAAAGGGGAAGGAAGAAACAGAAGAAGAATATTTCAATATCTACAAACCAAGGAAGTGATGGAGGGAGAATCCCAAACCCAGCAGTCATATTTTTTATTCTTTCTCAGCTTCCCCAGAAGTCAGATTTACTGTCCCCAGCAACTGCCCTGGGACAGAGAAAACCTTTTTGATGAGTTTACAGCACCATTCCTGACCTTGATCTGAGAATCAAGAACTGCCAGTAAGCAGACTACAAAGGAGACTGTGGCTAACTTTGGTGTCTGTCATCTACTTTGGGGCTCACTGTCTAGAAGCCAATTTCCTAGCTTATCTGGGAAAAGTCTTTTATAGCTAAAAGGCTGGGGGATGGAGTGTCCAAATTGAGACCTGAGTTTGAATCCTGCCTCTGACATTTACTACTTGAAAGCAAGTCATGATCTTTCTCAGTCCCAGTTTCTTCATCTGTAAAATGAGGATAATGATACCATCTACCTCACAGGCTTACTGAAAGATTCAAATGTTTCAATATATGTAAAACATACATATGTTTTATAAAACTTAAAAGAACTCTAGAAATTCTTTGTTGTTGTTCACTTGTGTCTGACTCTTTATGACCTCATTTGCGGTTTTCTTGGCAGAGATATTAGAGTGGTTTGACACTAATACTTGGCTTTAAATTCTTCGGCTCATTTTACAGATAAGGAAACTGAGGCAACAAGGTTAAGGGACTTGCCCAGGGTCACAAAGCTAATAAGTATTCCAGGTCCAGCATTCAATCCATTATGTCATCTACCAATCTACATAAACACTAGCTATAATAATAATTACAACAATAAATACTAATTATTGTCATTATTGTTATTGTTGTTATGTAAGATTTGAACATTACATACTTTAGTGTGCTACCAGACAATTAAAGAGCACAGTGAATAGGGAGGTCTGGACCTGAAGTTAGGAAAACCTAAGTTCAAATTCAGCCTCAAACACTTATTAGCCATATGACCCTGTGCAAGTCACTTAATTCTGTTTGCCTCAATTTCATCAACTGTAAAATGGGGATAATAACAGCACCTATTTAATAGGGCTGCTGTGAAGATATAAAAAGATAGATGAGTTGATCCAGCACTGTCCCAAGAGGTTTGGTGCTGAATCTATCTAGGGTGCATGGTAGATTCCTTCTTTTCATGGCATTTTGGTGGGTATTTTATTTAGCACCTCTCCATTACCGCCTCTAAGAATTTGGGGTTTAGACCTAGAGGCACTCTTAATTTTGTTGGAACCTCTTTTTTCCCCTAGATCAGAAGGTTGAGGTCTCTCTTCCCAAAATGAGTTCAGCTCTAGATATTATATTTCAGAAAGCATACTGGCAAACTGGAGCACAGTAAGAAATATAGTATTGAAGTCATGTTATAAAGTGCCACTTAAAAAAAATCTCAAAATATGGTATATATTTCACCTTGAAAAGAAAAAAATTAGAGAAAAACTCTCACCACTCAAGTATTTAAAGAGTTGTCATATATTATTATGTAGCATTTTTCAGGTTAATAGGATCATACATTTAGAGTTAAAAGGGACCTCAATCTGTGTAGTACAATCTTTTCATTTTATAGATGAAGAAGCTAAATGTCAAGGAAAGATAAAGAAATTGTCCAAGAGTAGCAAATCAGCAAATACTGACTCACTAGAAATAGGAGCTGAAGCCCTTTTTGTAGTGGTAAGGAACTGGAAACTGAGTGAATGCCCATCAGTTAGAGAATGGTTGAATAAGTTATATACTATAACTTATATATATATATAATGAATTAATTATATTATACATAATAATATAATTAATTATATTATATATAATGAATTTTATTGTTCTATAAGAAACTATCAACAGGATGATTTCAGAGGCCTGGAGAAACTTACTTAAATTGATGCTGAGTGAAGTGAGTAGAAGCAGGAGAATATTGTACACAGCAACAGCAAGATTATAAAATGATCAATTCTGATGGATGGGTCTCTTTTCAACAATGAGGTGATTCAGACCAGTTCCAATGGTCTTGTGATGAAGAGAGCCATCTGCATCCAGAGAGAGGACTGTGGGGACTGAGTGTGGATCACAACATAGTATTTTCACTGTTTTATTGTTGCTTGCTTGCTTTTTTTCTCATTTTTTTCCTTTTTGATCTAATTTTTCTTGTGCAACATGACAAATGTGAAAATACATATATAAGAATTGCACATATTCAATATATATTAGATTACTCACTATCTAGGAGAGGGGGTAGGGGAAAGGGAGGGACAAAAATTTGGAACACAAGGTTTTGCAAGGGTGAATGTTAAAAACTATGTTTAAATGCATTTTATAAATAAAAGGCTATTGTTTAAAATATACAATAAATGTTTAAAAAGGAATGAGAGCCAAGAATGAGGATGAGGTGATATAAAAGAAGAACTAGGACAGACTGGATTCCCTAGAGAGAGCCTTCTAAATGTATACAGCCTAATAGAACAGAACCAAGGTATAGAGGAAAGCAACAGACTTTTTTCTCTGATAGTTCAGTGAGCTATGTGGATTGTATAGGTCCCTGGGAAAAGTCAACACTTGTATTAATTGCTATTGTGCTCAGCTATAGTACTTTATAGTTTCTGTTTCCTTAAATAAAATCTGTCCTATATTCAAGGTCATGATGGTTGAATGCTTACATAGCAGTTCAGGGACCATTTCCTTTTTCTTTTATTGGGGATTCTTAGGCACAAACCAAATTCTGATATTCTCTTAAGAAACCTAGTTTTTAAATAATCTCAATCTAAAGAATAAATGGGTGAAACAGCAAATCATAGATACAATTAATAATTTCATTCAAGAGAATAACAATAATGAGACAATATGTCAAAATTTGTGGGATGACATCAAGGCAGTAATAAGGGGAAATTTTATATCTCTAGAGGTTTACTTGCATAAAATAGAGAAAGAGAAGATCAAGGAACTGGGCTTGCAACTAAAAAAGCTAGAAAAAGAGCAAATTAAAACCCTGTAATCAAATACTAAACTTGAAATTCTAAAAATAAAAGAAATTTGAAAGTTAAAAAAAAAAAAACTATTGAATTCATAAATAAAACTAAGAGTTGGTCTTATGAAAAAAAATAGATAAATCTTTGGTAAATTTGATTAGAAAAAGGAAAGAGGAAAATCAAATTGTTAGTCTTGAAAATGAAAAGGGAAAACTTTCCATTAATGAAGAGAAAATTAGAGCAACAATTAGGAGTTACTTTGCCCAATTTTATGCCAATAAATTTGAGAATAAATCTAAATTTAGAAATCTAAATTTCTAAGTGAAATGAATGAATACCTACAAAAATATAGGTTGCCTAGATTGATAGAGGAGGAAGTAAATTGCTTAAATAATTCCATTTTAGAAAAAGAAATAGAACTAACTATTAATTCCCAGGACCAGATGGATTTACATGTGAATTCTATCAAATATTTAAAGAACAAATAACTCTAATGCTATATAAACCATTTGAAAAAATAGGGAATGAAGGAGTCCTACCAAATTTCTTTTATGACACAGACATGGTACTGATACCTAAACCAGATAGGACAAGAACAGAGAAAGAAAATTATAATCTCCTAATGAATATTGATGCAAAAATCTTAAATAAAATATTAGCAAAGAAATTACAGAAAATCATCCCCAGGAAAATATACCATGACCAAATAGGATTTATATCAGGAATGTAGGATTGGTTCAATATTAGGAAAACTAGGAGCATAATTGACTATATCAATAACCAAATTAACAAAAACCATATGATCATCTCAATAAATGCAGAAAATGTATTTGATAAAATCCAACACCCATTCCTATTAAAAATACTAGAAAATACACATATAGAAAAACACTTGAGAGTATAGGAATAAATGGACTTTTTCTTAAAATAGTCAGTAGCATCTATTTAAAACTGTCAGTAAGCATCATATGTAATGAGGATAAACTGGAACCATTCTCAATAAGATCAGGAGTGAAATAAGGTTCCCCATTATCACCATTACTATTCAATATTATATTAGAAATGCAATCCTTGGCAATAAGACATGAAAAAGAGATTAAAGGAATTAGAGTAGATAATGAGGAAACCAAATTATCACTTTTTGCAGATGATATGATAGTATACTTAGAGAACCCCAGAGAATCTACTAAAAAGCTATTAGAAATAATCCACAACTTTAGCAAAGTTGCAGGATACAAAATAAATCCATATAACTGCCAATAGTATAAAATATTTGGGAATCTATCTGCCAAGGGAAATTCAGGAACTATATGAGCAAAACTACAAAATACTTTCCACACAAATAAAGTCAGATCTAAACAATTGGAAAAATATTAAGTGCTCTTGGATAGGTTGAGCAAATATAACAAAGATGACAATACTACCTAAACTAATCAATTTATTTAGTGCTATTCCAATCAAACTTCCAAGAAACTATTTTACTGACCTAGAAGAAAATACAACAAAATTCATCTGAAAGAACAAAAGGTCAAGAATTTCAAGGGAACTAATGGAAAAAAAAATCAAATGAAGGTGGCCTAGTTGTACCAGACCTAAAACTATATTATAAAGCAATGGTCATCAGAACCATTTGATACTGGCTAAGAAATAGACTAGTTTATCAGTGGAGTAGATTAGGTTCACAGGACAAAATAGCCAATAACTATAGCAATCTAGTGTTTGATAAACCCAAAGACCCCAACTTTTGGGATAAGAATTCACTATTTGACAAAAACTGCTGGTAAAATTGGAAACTAGTATGGCAGAAACTAGGCATTGACTCACACTTAACACCATATCCCAAGATAAGATCAAAATGAGTTCATGATTTAGGCATAAAGAATGAAATTATAAATAAATAAATAAATAATAAATAATAATAAATAATTTAATAAATAAATAATTAAAAGAACATAGGAAGATTAAAAGAACATAGGAGGTTCTCAGATCTGTGGAGGATGAAGGAATTTGTGATCAAAGAAGAACAAGAGATCATTATTGATAACAAAATAGAAAATTTTGATTATATTAAGTTAAAAAGGTTTTGTACAAACAAAACTAATGTAGACAAGATTAGAAGGGAAGCAATAAACTGGGACAACATTTTTACATTCAAAGGTTCTGATAAAGGCCTCATTTCCAAAATATATAGAGAATTGACTCAAATTTATAAGAAATCAAGCCATTCTCCAATTCATAAATTCATAAATGAAAAATTTTCAGATGAAGAAATTGAAACTATTTCTAGTATGAAAGGTGCTCCAAATCATTATTGATCAGAGAAATGCAAATTAAGACAACTCTGAGATACCACTACACACCTATCATATTGGCTAAGATGACAGGAAAAGATAATGATCAATGTTAGAGAGGATGTGGGAAAACTGGGACACTGATACATTGTTGGTGGAATTGTGAATGGATACAACCGTTCTAGAGAACAATTTGGAACTATGCTCAAAAAGTTATCAAACTGCATACCCTTTGATCCAGCAGTGTTTCTACTCGGCTTATATTCCAAAGAGATCTTAAAGAAACAAAAGGGACCCACATGTGGAAAAATGTTTATAGCAGCCCTTTTTGTAGTGGCTAGAAACTGGAAACTGAGTGGATGCTGGTTATGAGCCAGAACTCTGAACTTGAAACCAAGGATTCTCACAAGGTATTAAGTCAGTGGAATTGATATAATAACAGTTATCTAATTTAGCATGGTTCTGTATGATTGATTTAATCCTACAAGAAGATGTTATGGGCCAGAACTTGAAACAAGGTACTAAGTGGAAGGGAGGAGACAATGGTTAAATCTAGTTTAGCATTGATTTAATTCTACAACAAATAATGGTTTCCTAGTGATATAATGATTGGTGTATACTCATTTTGGGGCATATAAGCAAGAAGCTCTCAGAGCCAGAAAGAACAAGCACACTAAAAGCTCTCGGAGGCTGAGACAGATTCAGAAGGCAGAGAAGGGGGAAAGAGGTCAAGCTCACAGAACCAAGGAGAGAGGAAGGCCTCCAGAAAACTAGCCAAGCCCCAAGTGAAGGACATAGAACTTTGAAAGAGACAATAAAGGATTTGGACTTTAACACTTGGCTGCACTTGTGATTACTGAACTGAAATGAAGGCTGCCTCCAGAGATCCCAAGAAAATCTCAACAAAGAACATTGCATTTTAAAGAGAATATTACAGATGCTCATCAATTGGAAAATGGCTGAATAAATTATGGTTTATAAACACTATGGAATACTATTGTTCTATAAGAAATGACCAGCAGGATGATTTCAGAGAGGCTTGGAGAGACTTACATGAACTGAAGCTAAGTGAAGCAGAACCAGGAGATTATACAAGGCAACAAGATTATAGGATGATTATACATATGATGGATGTGGCTCTCTTCAACAATGAGATGATTCAAATCAGTTCCAATTGTTCAGTAATGAAGAGAATCAGCTACACCCAGAGAGAGAACTATGGGAAATGAGTGTGGAGCACCACATAGCATTTTTACTCTTTCTGTTATTGTTTGCTTTCATTTTTGTTTTCCTTCCCAGGTTTTTTTCTTTCTTTCTAGATCCATTTTTTGTGTGTGTGCAGCAAGATAACTGTATAAATATGTATACATATGTTGGATTTAAGATATGTTTTAATATATTTAACATGTATTAGACTATTTGCCATCTAGTGGAGGGGGTGGGGAGGAGGGGAAAAGTTGGAACAGAAGGTTTTGCAACTGTCAATGCTGAAAAATTATCCATGCATATGTTTTGTAAATAAAAAAATAAATTAAAAGAAAAAGAAAAAAATCTGGTAAGACTAAAGTACAACTTAGTGAGATTTCAGAGTGAATTCAGGTATGCAAAGCCAAGATGGTGAAATGAAGAAGGAACCCTTTCAAGTACTCCCAAATTCCCCTCCAGATAACTAAAAAAACTACCTTAGAATTGATCCAGCAGTATGGAAGCATCTTACTAGCCAGAAAGAAAGGTCTGGAATAGCAATGGCAGTTCACACCTGATGGCTTGCAGCAAAGCTCTAAGCTGGGATAATCTACCAGTGAGGCCCCACCTTCCTGTAAACCAGCTTCTCCCTAGGCAAGTGAGCAATCTGTGCAGCTCAGCAAGGCAATTCCCATCATAAACTACCATTGAGGACTTGACCCAATTGCTGACCAGTAGTAAAGTACCATCCTGGTGCTGTCCAACAGTAAGACCCTCCATTGGGACTAACCAAAGAGAGAGGCCCTGTTTCTATAGGAATCAGCAACAGGGCCCCACCCCTGGGGCAGACCATCAACAAGATCCTTTTTCCAGACTCAGCCACTAGAAAGACTTTCTTATCATGGCAACAAATCAGCAAGGATCCAGCTCTCAAGCTACACCCTACATCCACGGGAGACCAGCAGAGCTTCCCCTACCTTCTCCCAGTCAAGCTAAAAGGAAAACCTGCCCTCCAGAAAAAGGAAGCAGCTAATTCCTGAACTCCAGTGAAAGCCATAAGTAAAAGTAAAGCCCAAAGCCTCAGAACAAAAAACTTGGGTCAGTGCAGGGCCAGAGCCCAACTCTTACATAAAAACACCAAACAAACAGAAAAATTGGTAAAAAGCAAAAGAGAACTTGATTATTGAAAGTTTCTATGGTATTAAGGAGGACAAAGCACAAACTTAGAAGATGATAATAGTGTCAAAATCACTACATGTGAAGTCTCAAAGAAAAATGTAATTTAGTCTCAGGGCCAAAAAGAATTATGGAAGAATTGAAAAAGAATTTTCAAAAGCAAATTAGAGAAGTAGAAGAATAATTGGGAAAAGAAATGAAAGTATGAAAGAGAATCATGAAAAAGAGTCATTAGCATGGGAAAATATAAACAAAACTTTACTGAGGAAAATAGCTTTCTATAAAATAGAATTAGCCAAATGGAAAAAAAGAAATACAAAAGCTCATTGGAGAAAATAATTCCTTAAAAATTAGAATTGAACAAGTGGAAACTAATAACTCTATGAGATAGCAATATTTAAAAAAAGTAGAAAAAATAGAAGAAATGTGAAATTTCTCATTGGAAAAAAACTGACTTAGAAAATAAATCCACAAAAAATAATATAACGCAATAAAGGGGTAAGAAAGAAAATTGCCCTGGAAGAAGAAGGGAAGTAGAATGAGAGAAAAAAGAGCTATTATAATGGAGAGGAAAATGGAAGAGTGTGGCAGGCAAAGTTTAAAGCTCACTTTCACCAAAATTGGTTCAAAGAGGAAATAACATACAGACTAGTTGGATATAGAGATTTATTT